>NC_091475.1:143406790-143631790 GCF_036971445.1 Narcine bancroftii
GGTCATGATGGTGGATGCTCTCTGCGGCAGGGTTGTGCCACCTGCACTGGTTGGTTCTATGTCCAAGTGTGCCGGCTTGAGACGGTCATGGAGAGAGATTTGTCTGTCGCCCATGTTGATGATGAAAATTGCGGCATTATTCTGCAGTACTCTGAAAGGCCACTCGTCTGGCTTTTGTAGAGGTGTACATGGGAATCTTGATGAAAGGAAACATATTGGCAGCCCTGGAGGTTGGGTTGGATGTATGTTGTTGTGAGACTGGAAAAAAGCATGCCTACCTTCATATGCCCACACAGAGGTGTGTCAGCAGGGTCATGGGTGGTTCTTGATGACCATATACTGCAGGATGAAGTCCCATACACCAGCTCGGCCGAGAAAGTTATCAGATCTTCCATTGGGTCAGTGTGCATATCAAGTATGACCCCCAGCAATTCATCCATTCAGTCTGGGCACATGAGCTATACCTTGAAGGATCCCTTCATGTGCTGGTGAAAAAGTTCCACTATGCCATTTGCTTGCTGGTGGTAGGCTGTTGTGTGCTGCAGCTTAGTGCCAAGCAGCTGGGCCATTGCTGACCACAGCCTAGAGGTGAACTGCGTAACTCTGTTGGAGGAGATGTCCACCGATAAGCCAAAATGGGCTATCCAGTGGGCAGTGAGGGCACCCCTGGATGGGAGCAGTGGTCCCATGATGCCAACGTGGATGTGGTTGAAACTTTGGCTTTTCGGGGCAATGTCTCGATATGTCACTGAATCTTGGAAGGTTGACAGGGGAGGCATCCAATTACTGACCTATTTGTGCAACCAATGTCACATGAACTTGGCTACAATAAGTTCATTTGTTGCCTGAATCGAAGGGTGAGCTATGCTGTGAACCATGTTGAAGATTCGGTATTGCCAAGCAATGAGGATGATGGGTTTTTGTTGTCCCGTAGACTCATAGCAGGAATGTGGTGTCATCATCCCCAAATCTCACATACTCTAACATTAGATCTGAGATGGTAGTGCAGTAGGCAAGTATCTCTCCATCCTCTGGCTGGGCACCCACTACAGCTGTGTAATTGACATCTGGGGCTAGAGTGTGGATGACATTGATGGCCATGTAGGATAACACATCTGCAACCTGGTTACTCTTGCCTGCGATGTGCTGGACAGAAGTCATGTATTCCGAGATGTAGGTCAGGTGGCACTGCTGTCAGGCTGACTAAGGATCAGACACTTTATCAAGGGCAAACATGAGTGGTTTATGGACAGTGAAAGCCGTAAATCTCTGCCCTTGTTAAAGAAGTGAAAATGCCAGATGGCGAGGTAGAGAGTGAGGAGCTCCCAGCCGAATGCACTGTATTTCTGCACAGGCAATCTCAGGTGATAACTGAAAAAGGCAAGGGGATGCCAGCTACCACTGATCAGTTGCTCCAGCATTCCATTCACGGTTATGCCAGAGGTGTCAACTGCAAGAGCAGTTGGTGCATTGGCCCATGGATGTATCAGCATTGTTGCCTTTGCCAGTGTTTCCTTGGCTTTGTCGAACACAGTCGTTCCCACATTGTCCCAAACAAGCTCTTTCAGGTTGTTGTCCATGTCATTGAAAAGTGATTGCATTATCCAGGCTGCTGCTGGCACAAAGAAGTGATAAAAGTTCACCATGCCATCAAACCTTTGAGTCCTCTAACAGTAGAGGGTTTGGGAAACTTGCAAATAACTTCGACCTTGGATGGGAGTGGGACCACACCAGGTTGGTTGGTGAGGTGGCTGAGGAGGTTGATGGAAGTGAGGCCAAACTGACACTTGGCAAGGTTGATCACCAGGCCATGCTCAATCAAGCCTCTGGCAGAGCTGTTGGTGGTGAGCATGGTGTACCTGGTGAGAGCAGCTGGTGATGAGGACATCATTGAGGTAGATGAACACGAAGTCAAGCCTGTGGCTTACCATACCAAGAAGCACTTGTAAAGCTCGGACAAAGTTCATGAGGCTGAAATGCATTTGCAGGGAGCACGCCTTGAGGAAATTGACACAAAGCAACAGTTGTGAGATGTCATTGATGGTAAAGGTCCACTTGAAATGGCAGGAGTTGACATTGAGCAGATTCATGCAGACCCTGTATGTCCGATGCTGCTGCATGGTCAAGGAAGCCCCTTCATTCTGGAACAAATATCAATGCTCGAAGTTGGGGGGTGGGGGGGGGTGGAGGTGGTGTGCTCCCATATCAATGAGAAAACACCACCCTGAACGATGATCACAGATGTAGAGGTCAATCTTTTTGGCTGGCTGCCATTGCCGATGGCCAGCTGAGGCATTTCCCAGATACTTGCAGGGTGGTCAGCATCGGTGCACTACAGAGTCTCATCTTTAGTTGTAGAGGCACTACGTCATTACTTGAACTGTTCTAGGCTGATGTCATTGTTGCCCCTTCCGTGGAGGCTGGGGCCATCCATATCACCTGGCGAGGCACAGCCACCACCCAGTTACTTAACCTTGCTGTTTGGCTTGCCATAGTATGTCTGCAGGGGCAGCCAGCCATTGGGGCTTCTCCTTGTTCAAACCATACTTGCAGTTGTGATGTCCAGAAGGTGGGCAGTTTGAGCGACACTGTGTTCTGTAGGTCTGAATTATCTCCTTTCAGCATTTTGCAATCTCAAAATAGGCCATTTTGGATTGTCGGGATCATCACCGGAGTAGTGTGGGTTGCACAAGCACTAAGTTTAATTGTTTAACAATTCAGTCCAAACTTTAAATTTAATAATTCAACAGTTCAAATGTCATTAGTGGTCAAAAATGTGAGCTGACCTGTCAACTCAGAGAGAGGAAAAGAAACTTCCTTCACCTCCCCACCCCCCCCCGAACAGGCCTCACACTGGCAGTCTGCTACTTAGACCCATCACGCCCCAGACATCTGCTCTCATGAGAACCCAAACCTCTGAAGGCTGTTTTGAGAACTAAGTGGTGCCATCCGACACAGTGTTTCCTCACAACAGCAGGGATCTGAGATGAATACTCATTTTAAATATCATAATTGTCAGCTGGCATTCTGCACAGCACAATGCGATGTCTTTGAATGCAACAATTTGATAAACAGCTCAGCCAGAATATCTTAAAATAGAATTATTTTTATTTTCATTACTTCTCAATTAAGTGAGAGAGATAAAAAATATTTGAACATTTACAGTCAGATCAATAGGATCAAAATTTTTATAATTGTCTTTATTCCTCACACTATTTTTATATTGGGATTTAAATGATCATATATTTCAGCATACAAGACACCCCCCACCCCCCACAATTTTCACCCATACATATAGGTTTTGAACTACACAAAATAAGACTACCAAGTCTGGCACTTACTGCTGACCAGTGGAGTGAAGATATTAGATACATTTAACATACTAATTCACAATATTTTTTAAAGCAAATTACCCAGTGTAAGTTAAATTTTATTGGCATATTTTAAAAGAAACCACGGTTGGCTCCTTTAACATGCCTTTTAAAGCCGGTGCAGAGCCGACAGCAGTCGGACTGGGCAGAAACACCCCATGGGGGACCGCTGAGTCCTCGCTGTTCATCAATTATAGCAACTGTATGCTATTAGCTTCATTTGCTGTGCAGTTATTTCAAGGTATGTTAAACAGGTTTATAACACATTTTTTATTGTTTTGATTCAAGGTTCAGAGTTTATAGTTGAGTATTAAGATGACACCTTATTTTGGGTGACATTTTTAAGATTCAAAACCATAAGCCAACAAGTAAAGCTAGATTCAATCAGATAAAATTAAGCAAACTGAGGATGGTCATCGACTATAGCCAGACCATCAACCAGTACACCCAGCTGGACGCCTACCCTCTGTCCCGAATCAGCAACATGGTCAACGAGATAGCCCACTACAGGGTCTTCTCCATGAATGACCTGAAGTCAGCCTGCCACCAGCTCCCCATTCATAGTTGTGATAAACACTATGCCAACTTTGAGGCAGATGGGTGACTCTACCAGTTCTGCTGGGTTCCCTTTGGGGTCACAAATGGTGCCTCTATGTTCCAGCTGGAGATGGACTGCATGGTAGACTGGCACAATCTAAGAGCGATTTTCCTGTACCTGAACAATGTCATCATCTCCAGCCACGTCCACAATACCAACCTGGAGAGATTCCTCTGGATAGCTGATGAGGTGAACCTCACTTACAACAAGGAGAGGTGCATGTTCAGCCTTGCCATCCTGGGGTACATCATGAAACATGGTGTCATTGGTCCTGACCCCCAACAAATGCATCCCCTGATGAAACTGCCGCTCCTCACATGCTCATGGCCCTCCACAGGTGCCTAGAGCTCTTCTCTTATTTCTCCCAGTGGGTCCCCGACTTCTTAGACAAGGTCCACCTACTGGCCCAGGTCACCATCATTCCCCTCCACCCTGGAGGTGCAAGAACTTTTGTTCATATCAGACAAGACATCACTAATGCCATGATGCATGCTGTGAGGAAGACACCTCATTCCAGGTAGAGTACAATGCCTCTGACATTGCCCTCACTGCCACCCTCATCCAAGGAGGCAGGCCCATGGCCTTTATCTCCAGAGCCCTCTACGGTTCAGAGCTCAGGCACTCCACCATTGAAAAGGAGGCCCAGGTGATCATGGAAGTGGTCCGCCATTGGCTGCCTCATGGCAGGCAGGAGGTCACCCTCCTCACTGACCAATGTGCAGTGGTATTCATGTTTAGCACCACCTACAGGGGCAAAATCAAGAATGACAAGATTTGTGCTGGACAGTCAAGCTGGCCACATTCAGCTATCACATCCATATAGACCAGAGAAGTTCAACGACTCCCACGACACCCTGTCCTGGACCTGCACCACTGTGCAGTCCGACCAACTGCAGGTGCTGCATGACACTCTTTCCCATCCAGGCATCATGCGCCTGTATGACTTCATTAAGTCCTGGAACCTTCCCTTCACTGTCCAAGAGGTCCAGACCATGGGAAATACAACAAAATTATTTATTAAAGAAAATTGATGCTTTGGAGAATCAGAGTTGAAGGTATAATATTTAAATTGTTGGTTGACCTGAAGTTTTTGAAGGGGTGTAATTTTTTCAGAAATGGATTCCAGATGTTTTTGGAAAGGAATATTTTCCAAATGGTTCAGAGCTGGACAGAGCTCACAGAGCAATTAGAAAAAAAAAGCCTTTTACCTGGACAACCACCACACTCTGTATTAATCAGATGTTTGTGGTATCAAGATAAATAACTGATTTTACGGGTTGCAGTTCAAAATGCAAGAAAAATGTCAGGGTCCTTTGGTGGCAAGAATAAGAGTTTTTTTCTATGCAGATTTGAGTCAAGCTGTTAAATGTCGTAAAGAGTTTAATTCTGCTAAAGCTGTTTTGTGGAAGGATACAAATTAACTCTTCGATAACCTGCTATTTTTAAAGATTTTTTTAATGGAGATTTTCAATCCCAGTTTTTTTTAAAGTGATGATACTGAAGCACTTGCATATGCCAATTCTTTGACTGATAATATACAGAAGTCAATAAGGTTTTTCTCAACAAATGAAACCAGTTTAAGAGGAGAAAAAGAATGGTGGGTCCTTGTGGTCCATACAAGAGAAGGCTGGTTTTATAATGTTTCACTTGAAATAAGGGAAACAGTAAAGGAACTCTGTGGTGACCTGAAAAGAAAAGGTTATCATCTGGAAAACCCTGATGGGGCAAGTTTCTTCAGCAAGACACTGAAGCGGCTGATCAAAAGGGATCAGTTGTGGGTGTCCAACGAGCAACAACTCTCTGAAAACTGACAAGAACCTTGCTGAGTGATAACTATTTACCTTTCAAGCATCAAAGCCTGGTGAAATTTATGTGTAAAATTCTTTGCACAGTATAAGAATTGCCAGATACCAATTAACTTAGAGGAGTGAGAAGTGAAATTGGACTGTGAATCTTTACATACATGTGCACTTAGAATTAGAAGGGGGTTAAGTTAATAGTGATAAGCTAAAGTTTGATCCTGTTTTCATGTTTAAAGATAATTAAAAACAACTTTTGATTAAGTAACCATTTGCCTTGGTTAAGTTCTATTGTTGCTGGGTCTTGGGGTCTTCTGTGCTTATTACACTGGAAATGGTTTCAGACACTAAGAGATTGAGTTAGTCAGGTTATAACTTATTCATTTAATTCTAAAGCAAGAGGTATAGCTATTTTGATTAATAAGAAATGAACATTTAAGTTGGAATCAGTAATTGAATCAGTTGGTATACTTTTAGTTGTAAATTGTAAAATGTATTCAGAATCATAGACGTTGATAATTTTTTTTTGCTCCTAATGTAGAAGATGAGAAACTTGTGTTAGATTCTTTTCTTAAAGTGACTCAGGCACATGAAAACGTTATGATTGGGTGTGGCTTTAATTGTTATTTAGATCCATTGTTGGATAAATCTCTGAAAGCCGTAACTAGTACTAAAATGACAAACAGTTGTTATTGTTAATGAAAGATATGAATTTAGTCAATATATGGAGGAGATTAAATCCTAAAGAGAAACATTTTACATTATATTCCTTTTGACATGATTCTTATTCTAGATTTATTTTTAATATTGGTGCAATTACAAGGCCCTATTATATCTGCTGAATATAAGACTAGAATATTATCAGACCATTCTCTTTTATTAATAACATGTACAGGTTTAGAAAAGATTGATACTATTTATTGATGGAGATTTAATTCTTTGTTGTTAAAAAAAATGTAGGATTCTGTAATTTTTTTTAAAGGGATCAAATACAGCAATTTTTGAAAATAAATAGTCACTTAATAGTAAATTTGTTTTATGGTATATTTTGAAGGTATATTTAAGAGGACAAATTATTAGTTTTACCTCTAAAATTAAGAAACAATATTCATTTGAAGTTTATAAATTGGAGGAGATAAAAAATTTAGAAAAATATTTACAACAGAATTCAACGAAGATTAAAAATTATGTTTGATTAAAATGAAATTGTGATACAATTCATTACAAACATAAATTTGATAAGTTGTTGCAGAGAACTAAGCAAAGATATTATGAAGTGGGGAAAGAGCTCATAAGAATGTAGCTTGGCAACTAAAGATGGAACAAGTTTCAAGAACAATAAATGCTATTAGAATGGAATCAGTGATTAAATATAAACATTAGATTAATGATGTGTTTAGGGAATTTTATGTTAAATTATACATGTCTGAATCAGAGAAATATTAAGTAAAAAAAAAATTAATCTGACTTTTAGTTACCTTCTTTGAGTAGTTTGGATATTAAAGAATTGGATGCTCCCTTTACTTCGAGAGAGATTATAGAGGCACTTTGATCTATGCCTTATGGGAAGTCCCCAGGCAAAGATGGTTTTACTTCTGAGTTTGATAAAAAAATGTCAAGATTTATTATCTCCTTTATTGATGGAAGTATTGAAACAGGTGATGGAGGTTCATTCTTTTCCAGATTATTTTTCTCAGGCAATTATTATTGGTTATTTTTAAAAAGGATTGGGACCCTTTGAAAATTGGATCTTATAAACTTATTTCTTTGTTAAATGTTGATTGTAAAATTCTAATGAAGTTAGATTGGCAAAATATTTACCAGGTTTGATTCATTTGGATCAGGCTAGATTTATTAAAAATCATTATTCTGTGGATAATATTGTGAAATTGATTTTTTTTTTTTTTTTTTAAATTAAGATTTCTCAGGAGGAATCCAATCAAACAATGGACATTGGACATAGATAGAGAAGAATGGAGTTGTTTTCTAAATTTTTGGAAAAATTTTAATTTGGACCAATATTTACTAATTGGATTAAGGCATTATATAAAAGCCCTACTGCTAGAGTTGTAACAAATCTATTCATTTTTCATTGAATAAATCTACTAGACAAGGCTGCCCTTCATCACCAGCTCTTTTTGCATTAGTTTTTGAACCTTTCGCTCAGATGATAAGGCAAAATAATAATTTTAAGGGTATTAACATGAAGTCTGATGAATTTAAAATCAACTTATTTGTTGATAATGATTTGATATGCTTAACAGAACCTCAGAATTCTTTAAAATGGTTACATGATAGTTTGGAACAGTATGTGAAATACCTGGTTATAAAATTAATTGGTGAACAAGTGAAATTATGCTATTAGCTGAAGTGGATTATACTTGTAAACATATTGTTAAATTTAACTGGTCAGATCAAGTTAAATATTTAGGTTTTAAAGTAGATAGCAATTTTAGTCATTTGCATGAATTAAATTATTTACCGTTGTTTTATAAAATTCGAAACGATTTGAACTGATTTAAAGATTCACTGATAACATTAATGGGTTGAGTTAATTGTATTATGATGAATATTTTTCCTAGGATTCAATATCTTTTTTTCAGTCTATTCCTTGTAAGATGCCTCAATTATATATATATATTTTTTTTAAAAAGATTTGAATTCCAAGTAAGACACCTTTATATCACAATATGCTTTTTACTTTTGCTATTAATAATCAGTTTTTGAACTTATGGAACAAAAGAGGAATTGAATTTGTACAAGATTGTTACGAAGCAGGTTATTTTATTTCTTTTCAAAGAATGAAAGGATAATGACATCATTAAATAGCCTTTTTGTTATATCAAATCAAATATTTATTATTGGACAATTTTGGACACACTTTAGAGTTATCTAGACAATCTAAATTTTAACATTTACTTATGGATGGTGAGGGAAAAAAGGGATTTGAATCTGAAATGTTTTCATTATTACAGAATAAAATCCATAATTTAGATTTACATAAATCTAGGTTAAAATTGGAAATAATTTGGGAATAGAAATTAATCAATATGATATGAGAAACTTATGTAAAGATAGTATGACTAAAATTGTTAATCTGAGATGTTGGTTAGTTTATTATAATTTTATACATCTATTATACTTAACTCCAGAAAAAGTAAAGAGATACAATTTAATTTCTTCAAATTTATGTTTTTGATATCAGAAAGAAGTAGTTTTGTTTTCCCTATATTCTCCTTGGTCATGTGAAATGGTAAAACCTTTCTGCAAGCAACTTAAAGATTTTTGAGAAGTTATTTTTAAAGTTAAATTTATATTAGTATTTTTGATTGGTAATATTGAGAAGTTGAGTTTAAAATTAAGATTAACTAGATTTCAAATTACATTTTTGAGATTAGCATTGGCTGTAGCCAGAAAATGTTTAGCGATCGGTTTGAAAAATTAGACAGATTTGAGTATACATAGATGGCATATGGAATTGAGAGCTTGTATTCCATTGGAGAAAAAAAAACTTACAATTTAATGATTTTTTTTAAATCGTAAAACTTGGAGCTCTTATTTAGATTATATTGTTTTAACATTTTGAATTCTCCGTCCACAGTGGTGATATTACTCTAATCCATGGTAAATTAATTAATTATGTTATCATGGATTACATCTCCTTTCTTCTTTCTTTCTTCCTTGGGGATAGGTTAGTTGATATTGGGGTGGGTGGGAGGGGTCATATGGGAGGAGGGTGGGTAGTAAGGCAAGTAGCTTGATATATGAATACTGTGGATTTTTTGAATCATTTTTGTTTTTTTTTCAATGTATGCTTCATGATTTATAATTAAAATATAAAAAATACAAGATGTCCAGACCATGACAGAGTCCTGCAGTATCTGTGCTTCTTCCACCTGCCACAGGACCATATCATCAAGGCTACTCAGCCCTTCGAGCAACTCAGCTTCGACTTCAAAGGACCACTGCATTCCATGAACAAGAACATTTATTTCTTCTCGGTGATAGAAGAATACTATAACTGCAAGTAGGCAACCTGGGAGGCTGTTTCTACCTGGCCGGTTGTCAATCACCGACCTGCATATAAACTTGAGCAACACCCTATGGGGTCAGTCAACCACGTAGAGCCAGCAAATGACAGTCGTGCACACATGGAGCCATCAAGATATGACAACTGGTGTGTACAGAGTTTAAGTTGAATAAACCCTGTAGTACAGTTTTTTCTCATGTTTTCCTTGCTGCACCACAATGCCTCACAATACCAGGCAGCAGAAATCAGGAAAATCATTAGATGATTTGTTCAGGCTATTGGAAATGTTAAAGTAAATTTTGAGATCATAGTGTGGGGCATGTGGAAACGAGGCAATAGGTGATGCATTCATCGCTGGCATTGTTTCACCTCCAATATGCCAGCATTTCTTAGGAAGCAAAACACTAAACCTACAGACTGCTTATAACCAAGCTTATGCATTGGATGTAGCTCAACACAATAATGATGGATACACTACCCTGGCAGCCCAGGGCAGTGAACCACCACAGGTACCGCAGGTATGTGAGAAGGATTCTTTAGTAGGGCTTCCTGATAACCTTCCAGTTGCTCTTGAGAAACGAGCTATGGCTGCCACTTATAATTCAAAATGAAATGTTTCTTCTGTGGTTTATCTTCCCATTCACGGGATAACTGCAAGGCTATTTGTTATAAATGTGATGAGAAGAGACATTATGCCTGGGTGTGCAAATCCAAAGCCTCATCCAGATTAGTCACAACAGTGGTCAATTCTCTGGTACTGGCTACACTTACTAATGTGCCACAAGATTCTTCAAGCCACATTCTTTGTGACCATAATGATAAAAGGTCAAGTGCTCTGTTGAATTCCTGCAGCACTAACGGTTACATTAGCGAGAAAGTCACATGGGAACTAAAGCTAAAGGTTCACCCATCCAGTAAAGACATTATTATGGGTCAGAAAACTTTAAACATTGGCTCCTAAGGATATGTTGTTATTGACCTAACTCTGTCTTCATAGCCAGCCATATGCTGCCACATGACTTGGTGAATTAAACTTGTCCAGGATTTCCAGCCTCAGGATCAGAGTGTGAAATTTCAATACGGAAGTTCTTAGTCTGAGCTAACTTTGCATGGATAGCAGCAAAAAAAAAAAAAAAATAGAAGGGACATCCCTTTTGCCAAACTTATCACTAAGCTGTAAACCAATTGCTTCCAAAGCAAGATGCCTTAACAAGGAAAGTCAGGACTTCATAGCAGAGAAAATTTGCCAATTAATTTCAGAGGGCATAATTGAGATGTGTATTACCATGGCGAGCCAAGTGAAGAATTCTATCAACCGACACAAAAAGCAAATGTGTGGATTATTCACAATCAATCAATAACAGAATTGGATGTTTACCCCTTGCCAAGAATTAGCAACATGGTGAATGTACTTGCAAAATGTAGTGTGTTCTCTGCCTTTGACCTAAAAAGTACCAACCACCAAGTGTCACAGAAGGAGTCAAATAAGAAATATATGCCTTTTGAAGCCAATAGACATTTATACCAATTTTGTAGGATTCCATTTGGAGTCACAAATGAGGTAGCCAACTTCCAGTGAGCTTTGCACAAGTTAGGTAGAGAAAGAAAAACTGCAAAGTGTCTTACGGATTGCTGGACATACACAAGAGAGATATTATCAAAATGTAAAGCAATTCCTAAAGACCATCAATCAGAGGCACCTAACACTTAATAATTCAAAGACCGTGGAGTCTGTGAATTTCATTAATGTCTTTGGATACTATGTGGGGAATGGTATCATTAAGCCAGATCCTGAGAGATTTTGCCCACTGCCAGTGCTTCCTCTACCAGAATATTTGTGATCCTTTTTAAAAAAAAGGTACTAAGGATGTTTGCTTATTATGCCAAGTAGATTCACGGGTTTTCTAACAAGATTCAACAATTGGTAAATACAGAGATATTTCCAATGGAGGAAAAGGCCCTGAATGCCTTTAATTTATAAAGGGAGAATTGGAGGAGGCCACCCAGAACTCGATGGATGAAAACTTTCCTTTTGAGGTCAAGTGCGATGCATCTGATGTGGCTATTTCTGCTGTCCTTAACCAAGGAGGCTGGCCTGTTGTATAGATGCTACAAGGAACTGAATTGTACTACCACACTATAGAGAAAGAAGCAACTGCCATAATTGAGGAAGTGCACTACCAGGCACGGGACCACTTTAGCTTGGTTACTGAACCGAGGTCAATGGCCTTTATGTTTGACAGTAAAAAGCATACAAACATTTTTTTTTTTTTTTTTTTTTAAATGCAAAGATTCAAGAATGGAGACTGGAACTTGCAGCATTTAGTTACATAATAAAGTACCGTCCTGGGAAAGAGAATGTGGGCCCTGGCACATTTAATCAGATGTACACATGTTCACCCTTTACTCCTTCCACACTTGCTGACATTCACAGTAGACTGTCATCCAGAAATAACTCAACAGCTGCATTTTGTTAGATCAAAGAATCTCCCCTTTTCTACAGAGATGTCAAGAAGACAGGGTCTAGGATGAAATAAAGCCTTAATTCTACCATCGTCCAGGAGGGACTCAAAGTAACAAAACCTACAGAATTGCTTAATATTGATTTCAAGAGACCCTCGCCTACAGCTTCACATAGTCCACATCTACTTACAGTAATTGATGAATGCTCACATTTCTCCTTTGCCTTTCCTTGCTCCAATATGCATAACAATGATCAGATGCTTGGATTTGTTATTTAGCCTATACAGAATGCCAAATTGCATGCACTCTGATCGAGGCACCACCTTTGTGTCCAAGGATCCGAAAGATCATCTCTCCCAGAAGGGGGTTGCCACAAGTCATACTATCCCATACCACCCATTCAGAAATGGACAGGTAGAGGGATTTAACGGCATCAGATGGAAGGCAGTCTGTTTGGCCCTTAGATCACGTAATCTGCCCAAGAAGCATTGGGAACTGTTGCTTCCTGAGGTACTACCCTCACAAAGATAGTTGTTGTGCACAGCAACTAATTCTACACCCCATGAATGATTTTTGCATTCCAACATCGCTCATCCCATGGAAATTAACTGCCTTCCTGGTTAATGACCCGTGGACCCATACTACTAAGGCACAACAAGAATGAACCACTTATAGATCATGTTGAACTCCTTGACAGTAATCTAACATGTGCAAGTATCAGGCATCCTGATGGACGGGAGTCGACTTTGTCTGTTCATGACTTGTCACCTTGTCCAGAAGCCAAGGCAATCCTCACATCTCCTAATGTGGAGCAAAATTAAAGAAATGTGGTGGTACTAATACTGGAGAAAGAGGAAGATATGGCATGCTATGGTGTGGAGGATGATGAAACAGTAACTCCACAAGAACTAAGGAGATCTAATCATGTACCAAAACTACCCAATCGATATGGATGAGAGTAGTCCCAAAAAGTGTTGTTTGATACTGCTAGTGTTTTATTTTAGGAAGGAAGAATGTAAAATTACAATGTTATTCTTAATTGTTCTAAATTATTCAAAATTCTAACTCTAACTGTACAATGAAGTTGAGTAAAGCTTGGAAAGCAGCCACCAAAATTTGCATCCTCACAACGCAGTCCCTTTCTCGCCTTGGATGCTCCAGCTTCTCACTACTCAAGATTTCCACATCTGTACTTCCTTGTGTCTCTAGGGTTTCAATCCCCCTCAACATAACTGGAAGTTTAAACAAATCTAAGCTTTTCAAGTAATTATTTTTTTGGATAATTATGCACCATGACAGATGATGATACATAACTCAGAAAGGCAGAAGAGCTATTGTTCGACAATTTAATTTACCATAATTTTTTGGTTGACAAGGTGACCTTCAGATAATACGAAACCCCAATTTCAGTCTGAATTTCAAGGTTTTAACTCATCAGTGGTAATAAGACAACCCCCAATTTTATTTTAATCAAATTGTTATCATACAACCACGAGCAAAAAGAAGAAAGTATGAAGTAAGTTTTAAGATAAAAGTCAATAATGGATGGTACAGAAGATGATTTGTTTGGGAAAATGATTCTGAAGCGGTCTTTCCAGATTCAGACTGGAAACCGTATGATGATGTATAAACAGTGAGACTCCGGATTTGACGATGCAGCTCGTGATTTTCAAGGGTTTTAAATGTGTGTGATGTGTTTGTTTTTATTTTACAATTATTTTACTGTTTTAATATACCAAAATCTTAAAAATTTGTTATAGGGTGGGGTCTGGAACCAATCAAGTGGATTTTAAAGAAGAATTTTAAGGTCACTGCTTTGGAATTTGGCCTATAGGATGACACCTTTTTCAAGATTTTTTTTTGGGTGCTTCAAGTGTATTTTTAACATTGTCAATGGGACTATTTAATGCACTGTGGGGATATTTAGTGATGTAGATCCCTGTCTTTAATTAGGTGATGCATAAGGATTTTTTTTTTTTTTTTTTTTTTACAAAATATTATCATGCTTTTTTTTTGAAGAGAATTGTATCCCTTGTCTGTTTAGATTATTGCATGATGATTGAATTCAGTGTTAATAAGATTATTGTTGAATAACAGATTTATTTTCTTGCCATGAAATTGGATTTTGATTATTACAGTGAGTTGAACATCGCAATATTTGTCTGTTTTATCATGATTAGGTCTCACTATATCTTCATGCAAAATAACATCCACAAACTTGTTCAAATTTAAGCAAATAATTTGTGACAATCATTCACTAGAATGAACATACTGTAACAAAAGATGATCTTCGTCTGAAAATTAAATATATCTCACCTCTGGCAGATCTTGAAAAATACATTTAAAAGTCCATCAGTTCATAAAAAAATTCAGTATTTTTTTTCCATATCCACAAACAACTAGATTACTCTTCAAATAATTATATTTAATCCACATTTAATGCATGTTCTAACTATTGCATGGCAAGCTTCGATCCTAGACTGTATATTTCCATGTACAAGTTGAGTCTTGAACCCTTCAAAAACCACTCAAAAATCATGGGTCATCTAATATGTTAGATATAAAAATATGACCTTAAATTCAACCAAAACAAACTGCTTGACATAACTTCGGCACACAAGATAACCCGAAACGTCAAAAAAAAGAACACAACCTTATACAAGTTTTCATGATTCCAGTATATTGGAAAGTAATTTTTTTTATTGAAAAAAATTAAAATCCTACAAAAATCACTATCATCATCTCAGTCAGTGGTTCCCAACCTTTCTCTTTCCACTCACATACCACTTTAAGTATTCCCTATGCCATAAGTGTTCTGTGATTAGTAAGGGATCACTTAAGGTGGTATTTGAGTAGGAAGGGAAGGTTGAGAATCACTGCTCTAGACCCAATTGTTAATGAAATCATTTGCTTGAGAAAAATTGTCATTGGCCCATTTCCTTTGGAGTTATGAAACTGTGCACATAACAAATCAATTTGAAATGATTAAAACAGTGGTTTTCAATTTTTTTCTTTCCACCCACATACTACCTTAAGCAATCTCTTATTAATCACAGAACACTTATGGCATAGGGATTACTTAAAGTGGTATGTGGGTGGAAAGTAAAAGGTTGGGAACCACTGGAAGGCAAAGACCTCTGCAAGCACATCCAGTGCCTCACTCTTTACACTGTCAATTTTTGTTTTTTGTCATAATACCAGATTTTAATTGTTCATGAAAATCTTTACTGAGTTCTGGATGTGACTTTGCCCACTTCAGTGCATGTGGTTTGATTTTATTTCTTGTGACCATGTAGCAATCTTGCCTGTGTTCACGCATCCATTCTGAAACGTGATTATCCAACTCTGGCCAACGAAGAAGTCCTCTTCTCATCAAACATTGTTTCTTTGGTATTTTTCTTAAACCATATTCATTTTTTTCTGCAGTCTCTTACCAACTTTTCATACATCTTAAATGTCCTTACTGCATCCCAGTCGCTGGATTTTTTGGCCATTTCTATTTTTAACTTAAATCTGCTCATACTTTCATTGTTTTACTGGAGGTGCCATGATAACAGCCATCATTCAGCAAATCCCAACAGCTATTTTTGAGCAGAGGGTCAACTAATACGCTTGATATATGATATATGAGCTGAAAACAGGGACATGACTTATCTGAAGGTTGACTTGTATGTCAAAATATATAATAGTTATATATTTATCATTTGGATGATTATTTGTACTGCAATGTAAATGAGTAGCTGATACATGAGAGCACATGATGATGTCCAACCTTCAGACATGTCATTCAATATAGTATAGAAATTTTTATTTGTTTTATTGTGCTCAGAGGTACCAAACATTAAACTAGTTATAAAACTGCACCCTTAAATCTAAAAGCACATTATTAACAACCACATGGAATTACCTCAGAATTTTTCCTGAGCATTTTGTGACCTAGAAAACAGGTTTATAATGAAAGTTTAGATAAGGCTCGATCATCCCTTATTTTTTTAAATTAATGAGTCATCCAGAATTTTAAATATCTAATGAAAAATGCAGAATGGTTCTCACTGAGATAAAATTGATAATCCAGATGCAGATTATGCTCAAGGCTACACAAATCATCCAGAATGAATCTAATTAAACAGTAAACATTAAATTATATGAGAAGCACCTCAGTTAAATATTTTAAAGAATGATTTGCATTAAAAATATTAAAACCATATAGCAATTACAGCACAGAAACAGGCCAGTTTGGCCCTTCTAGTCCACGCCAAATACCTTCTCTCATTGACCCGCACTCAGGCCATAACCCTCTACACCTCTCTCATCCATATACCTATCCAAATTTTCCTTCAATATTAAAATCAAACCTGCATCTACTGCTTCGACCAAAAGTTCCTTCCACACTCCCACCACCTTCTGAGTGAAGAAATTCCTCCTCATATTTCCCATAAACTTTTTCCCCTTCAATCTCAATCCATGTTCTCCCCCACTCTCAATGGAAAAAAAGCCTATCCACATTGACTATCTATCTCCCTCATAAATTTAAATACCCCTAAGATCACCAGTCGATTTTCTACATTCTAGGGAATAAAGTCCCAACCAGTTAAACCTTTCTTTGTAACCCTAAAACCCAGGCAATAATCTCTGTACTCTCTCTGTCCTATTTATATCCTTCCTATAAATTCATGACCAAAACTGCATATAATATTCCAAATTTAGCCTCACCAATGCCTTATACAACTTCAACATGACATTCCATCACTTATATTTAATCCTCTGATTTATGAAGGCCCACATACCAAATCCTTTCTTCACCACTTTATTTTTGCCTTATTCAGCTTTCAGGGAATTATGTATCAGAATTCCTCAATCCATTTGTTCTACTGCACTCCTCAATTGTCTTCCATTTAACATCGCTGATTAGACCTTCCAAAATGCAGCACCTCACATTTATCAGTATTAAACTCCATCTCCCATCTTTCAGGCTACTTTTCCAATTGTCCTATATCCCACTGCAAGCTTTGATAACCTTCTTCACTGTCCTCAACACCACCAGTCTTCATAACATCTGCATATTTAACAATCCAATTTACCACCCTATCATCTAGATGTTTAATATACAAGACAAACAACAATCAAACCAGTACTGATCCTGGAGGCACTTCACTCGTCACCAACCTCCAAATGACAAACAATTTCCCCATCGTTACTCTCTGGCATCTCCCATCCAACCATTACTGAATCAATTTCACTACTTAAACATTAATACCCAAGGCTTGAACCTTCCAAACTAGCCTCTTATGTGGAACCTTGTCAAAGGCCTTACAAAAGTCCATGTAGATAACATCTTCAGCCTTTCCCTCTGATTCTCAATGGGCCCAATTTAATCACTCACTATTCTTTTACTTTTAATTTACTTTTAGATGCTCGTTGGATTTATTTTTACGTTGCCTACCAAAGCAGCCTCATGTCTCCTTTTAGCCTTTCTAATGTCCTTCTTAAGATTTTTTTTTTTTTTTTTTTTTATATATATACATTCCTTATATTCTTCAAGCATTTAATCTATTTCCTGCTGCCTATGGCTATTATACACACCCCTCTTCCTCTGACCCAAATTCCCAATATCCTTTGAAAACTAAGGCTCCCCATGTTTTCTTACCTTTCCTTTAATTTTCACAGGAACATACCAACTCTACTCTCAAAATTTCCCCTTTGAATATCCTCCATTTATCTGTTGCATCCTTCCATGAAGATAAATTTAACCCAATTCACACCACCTAAATCCTTTCTCATCTCCTCAAAATTTGCCTTATTCCAATCACAAATCTCAAACTATGACCCGTCCTATCCTTCCCCATTATTAACTAAAACTAATAGTATTATGATCATGCGACACAAAGTGTTCCCCAACACAAACTTCTGACACCTGACTTACCTTGTTCCCAAATAGGAGATCCAATACTATCCCCTCTATAGTCCATTCTTCTATGAATTGATTTAGAAAACTTTCCTGAATACATTTCACAAACTCCAACCCATCCGACCCTTTTACAGTATTAGTGTCCCAGTTAATGTGTGGAAAGTTAAATCTCCTAAAATCACATATATATGCTATCTCCTTACAAATTTGCTCCTCTAATTTCCTCTGTCCATTAGGGGGTCTATAATATATTCTCATTAGTGTTTTAATTCCTCAATTCCACCCAAATAGTCTCACTGGACAAGCCCTCTGATCTATCCTTCTGTAGCACTGCTGTAATGTTGTCTCTAACAAGCAATGCAACTCCTCCACCTTTTATCTCCTCTGTACTATCACATCTAAAACAACACAATCCTGGAATATTTAGCTGCCAATCATGCCCCTCCTGCAATTAAGTTTCACTGATGGCTAAAGTATCATATTTCCATGTGTCAATCCATGCTCCAAACTTATTCACCTTTCTTAGAATGCTCTTTGCATTGAAATATATACACTTGAGAGACTGTCTCCCACTTACACGCCATTGGTTACCATCTTCTTTAACATTCTGGTTCCTCTCTCACTTCAAAAGTATTTGGTTCTCTTGTATTCATATGTGTGAATTCTTAGACAACACATGGATGAAGGAAAAGTTTATTTACTTTAAAGTTGTTGTAAACAGCACATGAAGCATGCCATGAGGCTGCAATTCTCCATTACAGATGTCACATTCTGTGTGTCCTGCTCTCTGACAACCCCTGCTGGCAGCCAAATATAATCAAACAATAAGGCATTGCTAGTTGCACTGCAGCCATGATCACTATCATTACATCTTGTCTTTCTTAAAAGAAAAGTAGCTTACTTTTAACTAATACATTTATTTAGTATAACTTTGCAATTTTAACTATAACACCAGGAACTTGCATTTTTATTATTATCAAAATTTGTTAACATTTTTTTTAAACATGTTTTGTGTGTTCACATTTGCATACACTAAAACTTGAAGAGTGAATAAGATAGCACTACTTGCTTCTATAACAGGAGCCTTTAAATTTGCTCTGAGTCTCTTAGGAGGATTCACATGTCTTGACAATCTACTGATTGATTGTCGTTGAATCGGAGTTGTTGCCTCAGATGATGTCTTTTCAAATATGTTTTTTTTGTTGTTAAACAGTATTGGTCTTTCCATCTACTGCAGCTGATTCCATTTTAAGATCTCAACAATTTTTTGGCAGAACACCACTTTCATCTGTCCGAATGGTGTATGATTTTGGTTTTGTCTTTTAGCCTTACTGGGACACCAGTGTAGAATTCTGGTAGTTTTTTTTTGTTCCTATGTCAAAGTAATACTTTTGCTTTTCTTTCTGTTGTTTTTTGAACTTCCTCACTTTCTCCCCCTCTTTCATTTTTAGAAGGTTTTCCTGAATGTATAGGTTTGATCTTAGCCTACGTCTCATAAGGAGTTGTGCTGGTGATGTACCACACTCAAGTGATGTTGTGCGGTATACTAGCATGCTCTGATAGAAATGTGTTCAACTGTTTTTGCCTCGTTCATTAGTCTTTTCATTCTCTGTACCAATTTTTCCACAAGACTATTGGACTGTAGAAAATAAGGACTTGATGTGATGTGTACAAAGTCCCACTCTTTGGCAAACTGTCAGAAATTTCAATTGCAAAACTGGGGTCCATTGTCTGTGAATACTTTGCTTTCCATGCCATGTCTGGAGAATACCTGTTATTACAGCTTCTGCAGTGGTGGTGTTCAGTTTACATACCTCTGGATATATGGAGTAATAGTCATTTGACTACCAGATAGTCCTTCCCTTGATATTTGAATAGGTCATCACCTACCCTCGGTAAGGTCTGATTGGTGCTGGGTGTGGCTTTAATGGCTCTGCAGGATTGCTGGCTTGATATTTTTGACACACTGTATAGTTTGACACTTCATTTGTTATATTGTTGTTGATTCTTGGTCAGTACATCACCTCTTTCCTTACACTTTCCGATTCCGAGATGTCCTCCATGGATCCTTTTTAGCATCTCTTTTCTCAGACTCTTTGGGATAACAATTTTTCTTCCTTTGTAGATGATGTCTTCAACAATTGATAGTTCCAGTATTCTGAAATGTCAGGTGAGTAGTCTTGCATTTTTTTTGGGGGCTATCCATCCAATATTATTTTTCTCCGTTGTCTCAGTATTTCATCTTTGTTTGCGTCTGACTTTAGGAGTTCAATTTTTGCATCTGATATGGACAGTGCACTTGTGATCACGTCTTCATCCATTTTTGTGTTTGCAGGCTCTCTCGTGTCAACAGCTCTCTACAATGTGTCTGCAGTGTACATTAGCTTACCTGGAGTGTATGCTACATTCAGTGTATAGCATTGCAGCTTAATCATTGTTCTTTGTATCCAAGTGGAAATTCATTTAATGGCTTTTGGAACAATGCAATCAAGGCCTTATGGTCAGTCTCTATACTGACTGCATGACCTGACACAAACTGATGAAATCTTACACAGGCATATGTGATGCTGAGCAGCTCCTTTTCAATTTGAGCGTATCACGTCTCTGCATCTGTCATTGAGCACAATGCTTATGCAATAGGTTGCCAGTCATGATATTTTTGCAGAAGAACTGCACCGAGCCCACTATGTGATGCAACTGATGATATCTTGATGGGTCTCGCTGGGTCGTAAAACCTCAGAACTGGTTCCTCTGTGAGCAGTTTCTTTAGTTCCCTCCATGACTTTTCATGGTCATGATCCCACTCCCATTCAATCTTATTTTCTGTTAGTCTTCTCAATGGAGCCATCTTTTCTGAGAGGTTGGATATAAATTTATCTATACAGTTGACCATTCCATTAAACCTCTATGTTTTTTTTTGCATTGTGGCCTTGGCACGTTCCCAATGGAGGACACCTTTCTGGGATCTGGTCTGATGCCCTCACTGTCAATATCTCCTACAAATGTTAGTTCTATCATCCTGAGCTGACATTTCTCTCTATTCAGCTTCAGATTTGCTTTCCTTGTTGTTTCTAGCACTTCCTTTAGTCTCTCATCATGTTCATTTCTCGTGGTTCCCCATACTATGATGTAATCCATGATGTATCAAGTCTGTCCAGGTGCTCATAGACTATATGGATAGTTTTGTGATACATTTCAGAAGCTGAGGCAATTCCAAACGTTAACCAATATAAATCAGTATCTACCAAATGGACTATTGAATGTGCACAGTTTTGAACATGCTGCATCCAATTTCAACTGCCAAAATCCTGCTGATGCATCTAATTTGCTGAAAAACTTTGCATTTGAAAACCGTGACATGATTTCTTTACACATCAGAAACTTTAAATGTTCTCTCTTTATTGCTCTGTTTAGATCTCTTCCAGGAAAATTCTAAGCTTTCCATTCTTTTTGTCCACAACAACGAGTGAACTAATGCACTCCATTGGTTCATCTATCTTTGGAGTCACATTCACTTTCCTTCCTGTCCAATTCTGCCTTTTGTTGCTTTAGAAGTGCTTGGATGTATTATCGGTGGCACATATTTATCCACTCTGATCATTGTACTCTTTCATGAGTTCATCATAGACTGTCTCTCCTCTGCTTTCCACAATGAGGACTCTTTACCAGATTCAGTTTCTCACAGGCTGTTAAACCTCGTATGGCCTGTATAACTTTTGGTGACATGATGAATGCTAGTATGTGCTCTTTGTCCTTGTGTTTCACTTTGACCACGAGTTCTCCTTCCACTGGTATATCCTGTCACCTACACTTTTGTCCCATACATCTTTGGTTTGGGTCTATTTTTCATAAAAATCAGTCTCTGATATTTCATTAATTTGTGCTCCAGTATCCAATTTAACTGAAATGTATATGTCATTCACTTTTAATCTCAACATCCAGTCTCTATGTTCTTTGTTGTTTTCAGTCACAACATCTAGATATAATTCCTCTATCTCCATTTCATTTACTGCATGAACCTTGCTTTGTTGCACTTGGTTCCTACAGAAATGGGCACAATAGTTGTTTTTGTTGCACATATAGCATGTTTTAACATATGCTGGACACTTTTATGGTAGGTGTTGTGAACCGCATTGATGACATATGGCTTTCGATTGACCCTTTCATTATTGTTTACTGGCCTCGCTTCTCTTTCCACTTTGATGTGTTTTTTGTTAACTGGTTTATGTTTGTTCTTGCTCACTGCATCTATGTTTCAACTAGTTTCATTGAGCAGCTCTTTTGCCTACAATTTTTCAGCCTCTGCAGCTCTCCAGAGTGCTATGCCATTTTCCAGGTCTAGATTTTGCTCTCTTAGCAGTCTTTCCCTTAGATTATTATCTGGAACACCACACATAAGTCTGTTTTTTTAATCAACGAGTCAGTCATTCCAACACATTCACATGTTTTGCTTCGGTTTCTCAATTCATTCACATGCTGATCAATGCTTTCTTCCATTTTCGGAATACGTGAAAAATCTGTGCCTCTCAGATGTCACATTACTTTTAGGTATGCAGTATGATTTTTTTGTCTCCTTCAGTAGTAAATGTGAAGTTATTATACACCTCCAGGTCTTTATCACCCACAATATACAAAAAAACTGATGCTTTCACTTTATCATTTTTCTCGTCATCTCCCACTGCTGTGACAGAGAATTTATAAATGTTTTTTTTGGTGAGAAATTAGGAAAGGTTTGTCAAAGGATATTGGGAATTTGGGTCAGAGGAAGAGGGGTGTGTATAATAGCCATAGGCAGCAGGGAATAGATTAAATGCTTGATCGGAAAGAGGTTATCATTTGGAGAATCCTGAAGGGACAAGTTTCATCGGCAAGAAGTACATCAGTTGTGAAAGTCCTCTCTCTGAAAACTGACAAGAACCTTCCTGAGCAGTAAGCATTTACCTTTCAAGCACCAAAGCTTGATGAACTTCATAAATGTTAAATTCTGCACAGTATAAGAATTGCCTGCAACCAGTGAACTTGGAGGAATGAGAAGTGAGATTGGACTGTGAACCAAATAACTTTTCTGAACTTACACACAAATTACATACATGTGTGCTTAGAATTAGAAAGGGGTTAAGTAAGTTAGTGATGAGTTTGATTCTATTTTCATGTTTAAATATATTTAAAAGCAACCTTTCTTTAAATAACCATTTGTCTTGGTGAATACCTATTTCTGCTGGATTTATGGGTCCACTGGGCTCATAGAACTGCCACTAAATAAAATGCAAAATGCTGTTTAAATCTGTTCCAATTTTCAGCCACATAACCTGTCAGCTGAAGTTTTGCTGGTCGATGTAATCCTTCCATTTTTCACTGTGTTAGTTTCTCTTCACTGATCAGTTGCTGACTTTAAATTTTATCTTTTAAAGTATTTCCTTTTAATTTCCTTCATCTCACTTCTGACACCATGTTTCATCTTGTATTCAAATGTGTGAGTTCTTAGACAACACATGGATGAAGGGAAAGTTTCTTAACATTAAAGTTGCTGTAAACAGCATCATGAGGCATGCCATGAGGTTGAAATTCTCCATTACAGATCTCACATACTGTGTGCCCTGCTCTGTGTCCACCCCTGGTGGCAGCCAAGTAAAGTCAAACAGTGAGCCATTGCAACCAAGATTAATATCATTACAGTGTTCTTCTACCATAATCTCCACACTCTCATTTTGATTCCCACACCACCCTCCTATAAAAAGGTCATGTTATTTACATATGACAAATATGTATAATAGTGATTTCATCGCATACCCATAAAGTGATATGGATCCGGAATGCCTTCTCAGTGGTGCTGATAAAACTAGTTGCAGCAGCAATGTTCAAAAACCTCGTGCTGTCAAGTATATGTATCTCCTGTCTGATAGAAGAGAGATGAAGAAAATTTATGGGTTCCTTAATAGGACAAAAGCTTTCCTGAGACAATGGGAGGGAAAGAGGGACAGCACAGCTCATTACTGGGCAATATGATATCTTACACTTTCCTATGATATATTGATTGAAAATGAACTGAATCCAGAAAGAACACATGATATCTACTGATAATTCAGGATATGGTTCTGAGAGTTGTAAATACACATTCTGTTGGTAATTTTCTTCTGAATTACAATATACAACACATTTCCCTATACTTGTAATGCAGAATTCAAATCTTATTCAATTGGTAACAAAAATTGTTGATTTGTTTTTGCAAATATTCAATTATCATTGTTTTGATGATGTAGTGCACATCAAAAGACTTGTTGATCCAAACCAAGGCTTTTATTAACTAAAAGACTGAAGCATATCACAAGTAGGTCAACCAGTCCAGAATGACCAGGTCTGGAGAGGAGCAATCCTTTAAGACCTGCCAGTAGGTGTGGCAACACTCTCAGCCAATCACAGTCATCCTACACAACAGTCTGTACACATATACATATTGGTGATAGAATCTGTACTATCACAGATGAGTACAAGCCTTGTAAATTTTATTTTAATTGCAATGAGAATGTATTTAAATTTGAGAGTGGCATATTTGAAAATAAAACTTTCAGTTACACATAAATCAACATCACAAAATTGCACTCTGACAGCTATTTGGTGACAAGATATTTCCAGTTTCCTCTTACCTTCAGAATTATTAAAATCAATTATATTGTCTTGAAACCCTTTTATTTTCTGCACTGTACAAGAGAACATTCTATATCAATCTACTTTCAGAAATATACTAAAAGTAAATCATAACTGAAATAATGTACCAGAGGACATACCTATGTAATCATACAGTAAAGGCAATCATTTAAAAAACTAATTTATCTTAGCATATTTTCTCCAGCACTTATATTTTTGTGGCCTGCAGACCATTTGCAAGTTGCACTGAGTTACATGGCTGGGCTATTCCAACATATCTCCCAAATGTGCAGTCATTGCAGCCAAGAAGAAAGTGTTTAGAAATACCATTACCTGCAAGTTCAACATAGTTCTTAACTGGAAATATAATGCCTCAATATTCTGAGGTCTAATTTCCATTCATGACAATTTGCACTAGAAGGACTGCAATGGCTCAAATTCACAACTCAGCATCTGCATCCCAAAGGTTTCTGGGGTTAATACAATTAATAGTGGTCTTCTACCAATGCCTACATACTGTGATTGAATTAACAACAATGGAGAAATATGCCTGGCAATCAAGATAATGAAAACACTCACTGAATTATTTTGGAGGGGCAGATTCATTTTTGCTCAAGTTAAATGGATATATTATGTGTTTTACAAATGGAATTTTTTGGTTTAAGCACTCAAACATTAAATGTACAAAGCCCAAAAGTTGCACATAAAGTATACATTTATACATTTCAAACACAGTATCAAAAAAAACCAAGTAGAAGGTATTTGAGAACACCATTACCTGCAATTCTCTTCACGTCTCACATTGTTCTTACTGGGAAATATATTGTTCTTTCTTCCCTTGGTCTAATTCCTATTCAATAACAATATGGGAGTACTTTCATCACAGGGCTGCAGGGACTCAAATTCACATCTCAGCATCTCCTTCTAAGGGATTCTGGGTTATTTTATACCTGGGTTAGATACTCTTTCACAGTCCAGCTGCATTGTGGTTAAGTAATCCCAAGTCTGCTTAATTAACATTTAACCCTAATCAACTTTTTATTGGTGACAATGTATTTCCAATTTAATGTTATTGGTGAAGTACTTTTGGTTACCACTACAAATAGGTGATCCAAAATAAGTTTAGCATAACATATTTAGAAATCCATCAAATGATATATATTGGACTGTGTAGAAATTTAAACAAAAATCTTGTCAGTAGAATTTTTTATTCAATGTTTTTATTTCTGTAAAATTAGCTATCAACTAAAAATTGTCAGAATCACCTGTGCAAATCCAGATCTATCTGCATAGTGGCAACCACAATCAAGGATCATGGCAGACTTTGTTTTATATATCTGTATATTTTTGCAGTTCATTCTCATTGCTGAAGATTTATTTTCATTCTTTGTATTTTGAAAATTAAAATAATTTGGGCCAGTAAAACAATGTTGTGTGTGGCTCAGTCTCATGCTATGAGGCAATCAGTATTGGGGACAAAGTTGGTCTAACCAACCAAAAGACACAAACTGGAAAAATATTTCGGCAAATAAGTTGAGGCATCGTAAAACCCTCAAAAATCACTCAAAAAATGGGGTTGGCTTATAAGCTAGATATATTTTTGAGACTTAAATTCACCAAAAAAAAAATTGATATTGATTCAGCATATGTCGATGTTGAAAGCACCTCCCTGCCATCAGTGTCACCGCTCCCCAACACCTCCCACTGCTGGGCACTGCCATAATTGCTCCTACTTGAGACCCTGATGTCGCCTTCACCACTCCTGCTGTGTAGACCGAAGTCTCTTCTCCTGTCAGAAGCATAATTTCGGTGCTCCAGCTCCATGGGCCATTGCTGCTCCTGCCCAGTAGGCCAAGGTTATTTTTAACTTCTTTAATTTACAGCTTTGTTACTTGCGATTGGGGTGATCTTTTTTTTAAATTGTTGTGCCTGGAAGGCCTGGACTGCCTGAAAAATGGGGGTCAACTTATATGTTGAATATACCATAAAACCATTAAAATTAGGCTAAAGAAATGAGGGTCTACCTATCTGCTGGACAACTTATATACTGAAAGTTATGGTAATATTGAAAATGACTTCAATTAAAACTACATGGCACATTAATGCCAATTTTATCAAAAATATTCTGTGAGGGCAATCAAAAGTCCTGCAGCACACACATAAAGGGACCTGACACATCAGTCAGTCACAGGCTTGAAATACATTCAGCTGATGTCAGCCATGGGCTAATTAAAGGAAGTTTCCATTGGCAGAAAACAAATCATTATAATTTTTATTTATGAGTGTTGAAAATAAACTGTCAGTCATTGAGAATTCCTTCAGTTTCATTCCATGATAAATGACAGTTTGTGCCTGGTCTCTGAATTTTAAAAATAATAATGATCAACATTCAATAAATAATTGCAATATTTATTAAGTAATTTATTTGTCAGACTTGTATATTCATAATTGGATGTTCCATTCACTGATCATTTCACAAAGGTTCTTAACAATGGGTTAAACCATAAAATACAACACTTAAATATACACTAAAAGATGAAATTGAATGATGGTGTAGTTGGGTAATTAAATAGAGGAGTGACTCAGTGACTTGGGCCCTCATTTTTTTTAAAACTGAGACATACAACACATAACATATGTGTTTCAAACACACCTGGGGCGTAAGTTAATTGGGTGTAAATTGGGTGGCATGTACTTGAGGGCCAAAATGGCATGTTACCATGATGTATGTCTCAATTTAAAATAAAAAAAAACATTTAAATGTAAATTTAAAATTCCAACCAATGACCCCTGGCTATCCAAGTACCCCAATTAACCTTCACGCCCAATATGTTTGAAGGGTGGGATGAAACTGGAGCACCCAAAGGAAATCGACACAGATATGGGGAGATCATACAAACTCCTTACAGAGAACACCAGATTTGAACCCAGGTCACGGATGCTACAATATGTCCACTAATTATCTGCAGTTGCTTCTTCTATATTTTTATATCTTCTGTATTGGACAATTCAGGCTTTCCTTTATCATTTGGTAACTTACAACATAAGCTCCAACCTAAGTTATTCATATGTTTTCCCCTTGTACCTACTCGGTGTGCTCAGAGTGTTGAGTTAAGATATCAGGGTAACTCCATTACTTTTTATTTAGTTCTTTCAGTACAAATCTCTCTGAATGGTTATTTGCTACACCACTGTGCCAGAGACTTGGTTTCCATCTTTGTGGCATTTGCATGTTCACCTTGTGACCATGTGTATTTCATATGAGTCTGAAGTTTCCACCCAGAAACTGAAGGTGTGCAGTTGGTAGGTTAATTGGCCACTGAAAATTGACCCTAGTGTGTAGGTGATTGTCAGAATCTGGGAGGAACAGATGAAAATATGAGGAGAAGAAAGAGGGGATTATGTAGGTTTCGTATTGATGGCTGACTGGTAATAGGCTCCGACTAAGTGAGCCGAAGTGACATTCTATACAGAATTTCCATCAGAACTCACTTATTCTCCTCATGCTCCAAAACATGATATTTAAAAAGAAAATGTTTTAATTTAGCTGAATAATATTTTTTAATACTCAAGTTCTCTCAAGTTGCAGGACTCAAAATGCAACACCTTTCTCTAACTAAATTTAACTGACTGTGTTCAATCACGTTTGTGGCCTCTAACATGAAGAACTTACAATATCCTGCCTGATGTTCCAAAGTTAATGCCTAAATAAAGAAAAATCATTGCCACCATCTTGCAAGACCATGAAAATCTGATCAATACCTTCTGAACACATACTTAATATTTAGTTCTAGAAATTCATTTGTGTCGAGCAGATGTTGTAGTACTCAGAAATAAACCATGAAAGTCTACAGACACCGTGGTTGAAGTAAAAACACAATGCTGGAGAAAGTAAATGTCAAAGTGTGCATATATATTACAAAGATAAAGATACATGACCAATGTTTTGGGCTTGAGCCCTTCATCAGGATATGGATAAATGTCACCAAGCATCAGAACAAAGAGGTAAGGGGTGTAAGGGGGGGTGGGGTTTGGTGGGGGGAGGTGCATGGTCCCAAATGCAGGAGATAATAGGTAGAGAAGGCAGGGAGGGCACAGCAGCAAGCAGGGATGGAGGGATGGCAAGGTGAATAGAGAGGGAAGGGGTGAAGACCTGAGGGAAAGAAGACAAGGGCAAGAGAAGGGAGAGAGAATGGAGACTAGGTAAGCAAATGCTGGAGAGGTCCATGCTAATGGAATCCAGCTGGAGAGTGACCAGATGGAAAATCAGCTTTTGTTCTTCCAAATTCTAAATGGTCTTGGTGGGAGAATACGAGGGCACAGACAGACATGTGAGTATGGGAATGAGACACAGAATTTAAAGCATTGGCCACTAGGAAATGCCTGTCACTAATGAAGACAGAGCGAAGGTGCTCAGTGAAGTGATCTCCCATGTATGTATATTAGAAGTGTGTGTGTCCCTCTACTACGATGGTTTGACACGATTTTTCAATATTACTATGGTACAATAGCGACACACATTCAGAAGAATCTGTATTTCAAATTTTGAATTTCTCTCTGTTCCTGCACTTGCAATATGCAGTATGATACTATCTCCCACTGCTGGTTGATGGTAGCGAGCTGCAGCATCCACTCAAACATGCTTGTAGTCTCTGTAGCGATCAGGTGAACGAGTATAAATAATCGCAAGGTCCTGTGATGAAAATTATTTTTAAAAAATGTTGGCTTTGTGTTAGATGATTTTTGCCCAACTGTAGGAAAATGTTCTGAGCATGTTTAAGCTAGGCTGGGCTATAACATTCGGTAGGTGCAGTATTATTTTTTGACTTATGATTTTTCCACTTATGATGGGTTTATCAGAATGTAACTCAATTGTAAGTCTGTGTGTGTGTGTGTGTGTGTGTGTGTGTGTGTGTGTGTGTGTGTGTGTGTGTGTGTGTGTGTGTGTGTGTGTGTGTGTGTGTGTGTGTGTGTGTGTGTGTGCATAGATGATGCCAATATTCAGACAAAACCTAAACCTTCTGACAAGATTAACAACAATGTTTATCAAAATGTATATTCCAAGAATAATGAGCTTTTAATAACATTGAAAGCTTAGGCTAAATGTATCATTTGACGTCAATACTATCAGTGGACAGCACACTTAGAATCGTGGTTAATGCACCCTTATTACAGCGTCAGGCAACCCTGGCTCGAATCTGGTGCTGTCTGTTGGGAATTTGTACATTCTCCCCCTGACTGTGTGGGTGTCCTCCAACGTTCCAAGATTTATAGGATTAATAGGCTAATTTATCACATGCTTGTATTTGAGCAGTGCAGATTCGTGCGGGAAGGGCCTGTTACCATGCAGCATTTTAAATTAAATAAATAAGGGGTTAGACACATCTTTTTATTGGTTCATGTGATAAATGCTGGACAACATTCTTGACAAACAAATCATATGCCCAGATGATTTCAGCATCTTTCATTTAAAAATATTGTGGCTAGACTGCTGGAATAAGATCCTCCAAAGGTGATTCAAAAAGATGATCATTAGGTTAGAAATGATTGTACGACTGAAGTAAGAAGTGAGTCACACTCTAAACTGTTGCCTTAGGCTGTTTTAAGATTTAGGATTCCTTTATTGTCAAATAATAGTTCAGAATATGTAATATTACATGAAATTACCTTAGGCAGATGATGAGATACCATTAGTGGAACCAAGCATTGCATATAGTAAGAGAGAAAAGTGAAGCAAAACAGAGTCCCTACAGAATCATTAAGTGTCCATGGATTGACCTTGTGCTCCCACAGCCTCTGCACCCCCACATACTCCTGTTTGATCCATTGGCAACCCAAGCTCCATTTCCATACGTTTGACATGATCTGGAATCTCACAGCACCCTAGGCCCTTCGGGAGATCTTCTTGCCCTCAGCAACCTCTCGAATCCTGGCTCCAATACCTGATTCTCATGAGACAGTCTCCAGCAACCCCTAGCCTGTGTGGGTCCCCTGGTAGCAAATCATCCGCAGCCTGTGTAGGTCCCCTGATAGAGAATCGCCCACAGTCTGTGTGGGTCCCCTGATGGTGAATCGTCCACACCCTGTGTGGGTCCCCTAATAGCGAATCATCCACAGCCTGTGTAGGTCTCCTGTCAGAGAATCACCCACAACCTGGGTGGTTCCCCTGATAGCGAATTGTCCACAGCCCGTGTGGGTCTCTCAGATGCTGATCCCCTCCCTGGTCCGCAGCCATGGTCACCATCCCTGTAGGGACATCTCTTCTGCTTCTCCTTCACAATGGTGGGGGGTGGGTATGGGCATTCTCCCTTTTTTTGGAGCCCTAGTCTTGTCTGCTGCCACTCAGACATTGTATGAATTTACTTAAAAACAATGTCACCTCTTAAACAATCTGCTTAAAGCCTGTACAGCAGTTTAATGTCACTGGCATTAGAACCAGTTAGTTAAACCCTTCAGAGCAGTGTTGTTCTCCAATCTCTGTTTCCCAAGTCTGCACCAGCAGAAATGCCATCATTTATGGTGATATATTTCTGCTGCCCGCTGATACTGTGCAGATGTCAAGAAAATCTCAACCGGCAAACTGGCAAATGTTTGAACAATGTGACTTATCCCTTCATGCCTGAATGGTTGGAAGTGTCCCAAAGGAGGACACTCATGTTCTTACAGACAATTCCCTTGTAATTTCCTGCCATGTGTGGCTTATGCACAAGGGACTAGATTCTGTGCAGTGTTCCACAGAAACGTGTTCACTGGCCACAAAGTGCATTAGCTGAAATAATGCTGGCTGGATCATGCTGTGAAAAACTAAATCACAGCAAAATAAGAGCAACGACAGGCCATCGAGCCCTTCAAACCTGCCCAAATGTGTAATATGATCAGGATCAGCGCCAAGGGGAGCACCTGCAGTCATTGACCCCCAATGAAGTGCTGTGTCCCCTCCATACGGTCACGGCCATCCCTGGCCATCAGACCTGCTCCACACCCTCATGCATCAGTAGATTCTAGGTTGACACATACAGGTGACTCTCCACCCACCCCCAGCCATGCTACTAGTGTGCGTCAAACATCAGTAGCATCTAGTGATGCCTGATGCAATAAAAAGACCATCTTTGTGCCCTATGTTGGAGGGGCAGGTGGCTTTAATAACAGGTAGGTTCCACCCAGCATTCACCCCCTCCCACTCCCATCGATAGGTCTCTGGCAGAAGTCTCCTCCCGGTTGACAGATCCCTGCACCCCCTGCCTCCCCCCCCCAGCTAAGCAAGCATCCCTCAGAATTGCTAATGCGGCCTTAACATACAGTCTGGTGCTGACCCTTTAATATGATGATGACTATTCAGTTCTGGTCTCCTTTTTGCCATTTCTCCACATCTTTCCATTGTTCGATCAATCAAATATTTTTCTATCTTCATTTTAAATACTTCTCATGTTCAACTTCCACCACTTTTGAGGGCAGAGAATTCCAGTTCGCTGGCCTCTACAGGAAGAAACATTTGTGAAGCTCTGTTTTAAATTATCAGGTCTGACTTGTAGTTATGTCTGTTTGTTCGAGGCTCTCCTGCTGAAGAAAATATCTCAGTACCTACCCTGTCAATGCCCCTTAGAATTTGTATATTTAAATAATGTCAACCCTCTTCAAATTCACGTTTATTATCATCTGATTGTATATATACAACCCTATATCTCTCCAAACTAGTGGCACCCACAGAAACACACAATAACCAGTGCACAGCAATCACTTAAACAATTAAAACAAACATATTGCTTGCTGGATTACCAAATCCGGATTGAAGTCATAGAAACATGTTTCTGCAGTTACCAGAGTGCGGCAGCCCTTAATTTCCCTCTGGTTCGGGTGCAGCCACAGATAATCCTGTTTATTTTGCAGAGATCGTGCATTTGCAAATAAAATCATCAGATTGCACAAATGCTGACATACTTGGTGCCCTTCTGCTTCTTTGCCTGTATATTCTGAAGACTTCTTCTTCGAGTTGCACATAGTTTTCAATGATCCCTGAGTTCCAGTAGTAGGCTTCAGCTCGCTGCCTTCATTAAGTCATATCCGCACACTACCTTCATAATTTGGTCCTCTTGCTGGGTAGACTGACAGGTTTTAGAGTTCTTTACATTTAGCAGTGTTTTCTGATAAAAGAAAAGACAAACAGAATAAGAGATTGCACCTTAATATGGAGCCAGAGTGGTGGCTACAAACATATCTTGGGGGCGGGAGGGGGGGGGTGGGAGGAGTGTGGTTAATTATCCATAATATTTTTGTTCATCTTTTGGGTGGCTCCATGGAAGGGAAGAAACCTGCAGATGCAGCGACAGTTAAATTCAAAGAATGTGACTGAAAATAAAGTAAAATGCTTTAAGGTGTATATATTCCTGCAAGTGAAGTTTGTTCAGTTTAAGTATAGTATATTTGTCTTTTAAACTTTATTTTTAATATAGGGGTATTAGTTAGGCATTGTAAGAGTGAGTCTCAGATATCTAGCATCTACCAATGCCTGCAGGAGCTGAATACCAGAGGTTTTACTGAATATTAATTCCTCACTTTCTGTCCACACTTACATTCGTGAGTTCCATACAGGGAGTGGGAAATGGAGTCCTAATTGCTCTTTCTTTTCCATCTTTTTCAACATGATGCGTCATCATAACTCTAATGAGTCCCAGCATTGACACATGGAAGAATGGGGAACTCTTTTCTCTGGAATCCAAACTTCCTCCTACCTTTCTGGAGTTAAGGTATGCCTACAACCATGCATCAGAGTTAACTTCTCAGGTCAGAACACAGAATAAGGTACCCCCAAAAGCATTGCTAGCCACCAGGATCCATGACATGTCCATTGAAAATAAGGATTGGGACCTTGATCAGGTTTAACCAGATCAGTTGAGCATCCCACATTCCTTGAATGCCTGCCATAAGACTACTAAAACTGCACTATATTCTGACCTTGATGACACCAAAAGTTTCTCAGGAGGATGAAGGAAGCACTTCAAGATTTTCTTCAGAGCATCTTCGAACATCTTTATCAATTTATAGAATTTCCTGACCTAAAACCACTGAAATGGGCGGAGTAGCTTATGTGAAAGTACTGAGTATGCCATGTCTCTTCATGAAGGCCAAGAATGAAGTGTGTTAACAATCTTAGCAATCCAACCATCTTGCTTATTGTTCCCTCTCGGTGAATGCAGGTCCTGGACACCACTCATTTGTTATCTCAGTCCCTAAAGAATTGTAATGAAAGTAAATATGTAAGAATCTTTCTTCCATATTCCTTCTCATTTTCTTTAACCCTGCCATATTGGACATCCCTTTCAAGTATAATTTGGGCTGGGTTATTTATTACGACTTCTTTGGTTATTATTGCTTCTTTGGCATTTAAGAAATTCCTGCCAGTGGTGAATCTGTCTGCCTTGCAGCAGCAGGCAAAAAGAAATTTCATATGATACGATACTGTTTTTTAACTATGATAATAAATTGAATCTTGATCTTAACTATGGTTCTATTCTGTGTAAAATCTCTTTCAAAGTGTTGAGGAATATATTTGCTTTGAATTCATCAATTTATTGTAGAGAAAATCCCATTGCTGGAACCTTCACCTGTCTGACAGATATTTTTATGGTTTATATAAGTAACATTCTTTCGCTTCACATCCTGCTGGATTCCACTTTTCCAGTTGAATGCTCTTAATCTTTGTTCATCATTATGATTTCTGTCTTGACCATGAATTGAACCTGATTTTTTTTAACACTTCCAATTATTCTCTGACCAGTTAATTGCTCCACTTTCTTTCAGAACCAGCTCTTTTTTTTTTTGTCTTTGACCTTGCTGGACTGAGAATAGATATTGCTGGTTTAATTCAAAGTAATAGTTTCCCATTTGGAGAAATCACTTCAGTTCTCTTTGAGAAACATATAAATGAAATCACAATTTTGTCCTTTGCTGCTTTTCTCTCAATTGTCTTCAGATGACCTTGCTTCACAAGGAATTGACTGAAAATGATATTGAATCTTTATAAAAAATCATTTTAAAACAATTTACTCTTCTTTTTAAATCATTCCATTTATTTAAATCATCCTTAATTTTATTAAATAAGGGTAAATAATTTAATTTATATAAAATCTTTAAATTCTTATCCCCAAATATTTAATTCCATTTTCTGACCATTTAAATAAAGTAAATTGTTTGCATTGAATATAATCACATTTTTCCAAGGGCATAATTTATCTTTGGACCCAATTAAATTTATAACCTGCAATTTCTCCATATTCTTTCAGTCTTGTATATAAAGAACACAAAGAATTTATAGGATCTGTCATAGAAATCAAAAAAAATCATCAAATAATTTAATCTTATGTTCCTCTGTGCTAGCCTTTGTACTCTTAATACCAATATCCTGTATTATTAATTCTACTAATTGTTCAATAGCTAAAACAATCAAAGCCAGAGATAATAGACATCCTTGTCTACTTGATCTAGATAATGAATAAAACAAAGAAACTTGTCTATTTGTTATAACCTTGGTAGAAGGATTTTATATAATATTTTAATCCAAATAATAAACCAAAAATCAAAAACATTTTTCTAAAACTTTAAATAAATAATTCCATTCTAACCTATCAAAAGCTTTCTCACCATTGCCAATTCAACTTTATTTTTAGATGTACGTATTAAACTAATCCATCTAACAATATTATCTGCAGAATTTCTTCCTTTAATAAACACAGACTGATCTATATGAATTAAATATGGTAAGTAATTAGCCAATCTATTTGCTAAGACTTTCACTATAATCTTATAATTAATATTTAGTAATAAGAGGAGGTATTAATGTCTTTAAATTTCTTGTAAAATTCTGTAGAAAACCATCCTCTCTGGGAGACTTAACATTATGTAAAAAATTAAGTGTATTAATAATTTATCTTACCATAAATGGAGCATCTAAATCTTTTTGACCATGGCAATTTAAAGTAGATAAATTAATTTTAGATAAAAATTCTGAATCTTACTTTAATCATTATCAGACAGAGATGTATACAATTAATTTTTTTTTAAAATCTTTAACAGAATAATTTATTTCTTGAAGTTTATGTAATTTTTATAGAATTCATTTTAGTGGCATTAATAGTCCTTGAAGATTGTTCAGCTTTCAATTGCCAAACTGAAACCATGTGTACCCTTTCTTCCAATTCATAATATTTTTATTTGGTTCTTTCAATTAATGTTTCAGTTCCATAAGTGTGCTTTGAATTATAATATAATTTCTTCTTGATTAATTATTTCTTTTTCACTTCAGATGTATTTTTCTATAAATCTTTTTTCCCAAATTCTCCATTTTTTTTCCAGTTTATCTAAATCCTTAACATAGTCTTTTTTTTTTAATTTTAACTGAATAACTTATTATTTTACCTCTTAAATCAGCCTTCAAAACATCCCATAAAATAAATTTGTTATCAATTGAATCAGAATTAATATAAAAATATTCCTGGATTTGTCTTCTTATAAAATTATAAAAGCAACCTTTATAACAATGAAGAATTAAATCTCCATCTATATGATATTTATTTCCTTTTCAGATATCATACATGTCATCAAAATGGGTGAATGATTTGATAAAATCCTGGCTTTATATTCTTCTTGCATAACTGTCCCTTGTAAATTTGCTGACACTAAAAATGCACCTATTCTCGAATAGTAATCATCTTTATAAGTATAAAAAGAATAATATTTTTTTTCTTTTGGATTTAACCTTTGTCAAATATCACCCAAATTCAAATCATTCATTAAAGTCAAAATTCTTTTAGCAGTACTGATTTTTGTGAATTATCCAAAATTGGATCTCAGCAACAATTAAAGTCTCCTCCAATTAGAGCATTTTCATGTGCTTCAGCAAAGTATATAAAAGACTCACCAATAAACTTTTCATCATCTACATTGGGTGCTTAAATACACATAAGTGTCCACATTCTGAATAAATATGACAATGTACTAAGACAAATCTTACAGCAGGATCGGTAACTACAGATTGTATCTTAACAGGAACTTTCTAATTAATCAAAATAACAACTCCTCTTGCTTTAGAATCAAATGAAAATGCTACCACATGACTTACCCATTCACTTTTTAATTTTTAAGGTTCCTTTTCAGTTAAATTTGTTTCTTGTAAAAAGGAAATATCAACCCTTATTTTATATATATATAATATATACATAAGCCAACTTCTTCATTTTAATTTGGTTACTAAACCCATTTATATTGAAGGGTACAAAATTTAAAACATTATTACCCATCATATTCAATTCAAAGAGCCAAGGAACTCTTGTCACTTGCCCCACTGTTCCCCTGCTCCATAAACATATTAAAATAAATTTGGCATCTCCAGAAAAAGAAAAACAAAAAAAAAATTAAAAAAAGGTACTAATTCCCTCTGCTGTGTGGGAAGTGGCAAGAGGCTATTGAATCAGAAGACACAAATATATGCCCCTACCTGAAAGAATACACATAACTTCAATTATAGTTCATTCAGGTGTAAGCAGCTTCTTCAAGATCTTTATTCACTTGGTCATCATCCATCTCAACCAGTTCATGAAGTTTTAACAGTTGTTGCACATGTTGTACTTCTCATGTTGATCAAACAAAACCTATTGAGTAGATTGACTGAAACATGAAGTTGGATTTTGTTTAAGATTTGGCAGAGAATTAACAAATTTCAAAGCCTCTTCTTCATCAGTAAAAAAAAACATGATTGATTTTCTCCAGAAAACACTTTGAGTATGTCAGGTAATGAAAAGAAAACTTATATCCTTTCTTCCAAAGAACCGATTTTGTAGGGTTATATTCCTTTCTTCTTTTAACAATTTACATACCCAAATCTACATCTAAAAACTTTGTTATTTCCAACTATTAAGGGTCCTTGTTGTTTTTGAGCATTTTGAACTGCCAACCTTAAATATCATTTCTTTATCTTGATAACATAGACACCTTATCAAAATTGAGCGCGGTACTCAATAGTTTATTTCTATTTGCTTTATGTGCTCTATCCAATTCTAATCCATTAGGAAAATTTTCAGGACCCATAATTTCTAGAATCCATCTCTGAAAGAATTGCACTGAATTAGAGCCTTCATATTCTTCAGGTAGCCCAACAATCTTAACATTATTTCTGTGACTTTGATTCTCTAGTACATCAAGTTTTTGTAGAAGTTATTTTCTTTGTATCTCCCAAGCCATAAAAGAATCTTATTAACTGTATCCTTGTATTGTTCTAGTTCATCACCATAATCTTGACTATCATCTTCAAATTTCTGGACTTTAGTTTCAACTTTCTCCACAATTTTAGCTTATTTTGCCATTTCTTGCTTAATAACTTTCATTTCACCTTTCAAATATGGAAATTGCATTTTAGAATAATTTTTAGAAGACCCAAATTATTAAATCATATGTTTGACCAAATTCCCTACTTAGCTAACAATTTAAAAAGTTTATGCTTTAAATTCTTCACTCTGAGTCTTAACTTCAGGGTCTTCAAACTTTGTATCCTCCATACCTTAAATAAGTTGGGATTCTTCTTCCACTCCAACTCTCTCCAATTCTTCATAGATTCTTACTTCTTTTTTCAATATCTTCTTCCTCTTCCTCCAAAAATAAAACTGCCCAGACTCTGATTAAGGCCATTGCTGTAAACAGGTCTGACTAGCAAAGGTAGTAGACCCGGGTTCAATCGACTCTGTAAGTCCACATGTAGACACCAATCAATCGATTGTGCGGACTTCCGCTCATGCGCAGTTGTTCCTGCATGGCTAATATTTAGTAGTCTTCTTCTGAACTCCAGCACCATCTTCCCTGGCTCCCTGGAGAAATGGCACTGGTGTCACGTGAATCTTCATCGTCGTCACTCAGGTCAGCCTCAGAGGGAGTGGAGCTTGATCCAGATGCTGAATCATTACATTAGGCCCAACTTCTTCCTTTATACTAATGTATTTAGTAGTCAGTTTCTTAACTATTTGAGTATTTAACTTCTTTGTACCCATGATATATCACTTCAAATTAATCTCAAAATTCTTAATTAAAAAAAATAATTAGGGCTTTAATTAATTCTACTGGGAGAGTCATATTTTCACGTTTCCAACCTATGCCTTCATGCCACATTCCCACCAGTGTCTTGTACAGGTGTATCATGAGGTCCTCACTTTATCCTGCCCAATGAAGGTAAGCACATCAAATGTCTTCTTGACCATTTTGTCCACCTAAATTGCTACTATCAGGGATCTATGCATCTATTCCCCTAGGTCTCCCTGCTCTACAACACTTTCAAAGGTGCTGTCATTTACAGTGCAAGTCCTAACATAGTTTGATTAACTGAAGTGTCATTCTCAATAATTCTCAACTATTCTCATCAGGAAATGGATGAAGGAGCATCAGAGCCAAACCTTCCAGGCTGAGGAATAGCTTCTTCCCATGGGCAGTGAGAATGCTGAACGACCAAAGGAACTGTTCACACTAACCATCTGAGACTCTCATATTCATGAAACAATATTTATTTATTTGTAAATATAAACACTTGTCCTGCATATGTATTGTTTGTCTGCATGTGTGTTATGTCTGATTGTGTGTCTGCGCACTTTGTACTGAGGACCGGAGAATGCTGTTTTGTTGGGTTGTTCTTGTGCAATCAGATGACAATAAACTTGACTTGACAATCATATACACATAAGCCACGTCTCTTATTGATCAATATTCTTTAGTTTCCTCATCTATTTTTGAATGTCCTGAGAAGTCATAGACATTTATTTTCTTTTGTGATTCTGTGGAGTTTTAAATTACTTGCTTCCCATCCAATCATCCAATTGTATGGGCTCTTATGTGTTTGATGAGGCTAATATGGGATCAGTAGGCTTAATTATAAATTACATAGGAGATACTTGATAGGGCATTTGGGACACATGTACTCCCTGACTTATGACTGTATTTGTGACCAAGGTATCGATTGAATAGATGCAAGTCAGAATTTTGCCCGTACGTTTGGAGTACTGAAGTCTTAAAGCAAAATTTTTGTTCTTTTTTATTTCATCATAGATTTTTGTTGTATTTGACATATTATAACAGGAATGCAGGTTATTAGTCAGTGTTCCAGGTCCATAGGCTGGGCACGGCCATCTTGATTCCTGTGCACATGCGTAAGTTTTTGGTTGGGTCATGATTTAACATATAGGAGTTCAGTTGGTGCATGAGCGAGAGTCCTGACAATATTGAATGCACATCCTTAACACTTGTACATGCATCAAATGAACTCCAATACACAAACCCACAACGCATGCGCCAATTAAACTTCAATATGCGAACCTACCCACATGTGCCAACCAAACTTCAATACACGAACTGACCAGGCATGTGCCAAGTCAACTATAATACTGAACCCATCATGCATGTACACAGGAATCAAGATGGCTGCACCCAGTCAATGGACCCTAGAACACTGACTAAAAAGGTAAGTACACATTTTGGCTCTTACATGCCCTGCATCCCTGTTGTAGTTTGCTAAGTGCAACATAAACCTCATAAATTTTATATTTTTTCTTAATTTAAAAAAAAAATTGGTTGCATGTGCAAATGGGTGCAAGTCGAGTAGTTTGTAAGTCAGCAAGTACCTGTATTTATAGCCTCTGGAAGATTGGGTGCTCCTTTCCCTTTTCCAACTGTGCCCCTGCTTGCTCCAAATGAATAAATGATCTCAGTGCCATCCAGAATACCTGTTCTCCACATTGAGCGGTCATAGGTTACCAGTAGGCCCTTTTGAGATGGTCATCCTTTAATTATTTCCTCTGACTTCGTTGAATTCTATTGCTGTGATAGAGCTCAAGTTTGAGTGACTGATTCATGAATTCAGTGTCAGGGAAGAAAGAAATGTATTTTGACTGTGAAAATCACCTATGTATGATAAGAGTTTCCTTGCTGGGCAGATTTCCCTGGAAATGAAGACTGACATTAGTTCATTTATCCTCCCAGTGAACTTGGAAGGTTTTGAAAATATGGCTTTGGTGGTACCGCTCCATTGGATTGAGATGCCTGCTTTATGCATTCCATCTCTCAAGAGTTTAGAAGAGTATGTATTACAACTGTTTGTGAAACTGTGAGCTTTGTGTTGGATGTTAGGCCTTGATTTTCAAATACTTTGTCCCTCAAACTGACAGAACATCAGCCAGCACACTGGTTAGGTCCATACAAATGTGCCTCCCAGGATATATAATATCTACTTTTTTAGGGTCTCTTTGTGGACTTTTATTATCATATTTCAGATTTATTGTCAGAGTACACACATGACATCACATATAACCCTGAGATTTTTTTTCCTGCAGGTGAAGCAGAATCACCACTTATTGATCGTGCAAAAAAAACTCTACACAGTGTACACAAGTAAACAAAGAACTGTGTACAGATAACAAATGTAAGCAAATTTATTATGCAACACACAGAGTGGAGTCTGATGGAGGAGGGGTAGCAGCTGTTCCTGAACTTGGCCGTGTGAGTCTTGTGGCAGCAGTGAGAACAGAACAATCCTTAATGATTGTTGCTGCTCTCTGACAGCAACATTCCCTGTAGATGTTCTTGCTAGTTGGGAGGGTTTTGCCTGTGATGTCCTAGGATGGAGGGCTTTACGCTCAGGCCATACGAGACCTTGATGCAGCCGATTAGAACACTTAGAACATCTGTAGAAAATTTCCAGGCTTTCTGATGTCATACCAAACCTCCACAAACTCCTGAGGAAGTAGAGGCGCTGACGTGCTTTCTTCACGCTCCTATTAGTGACTCCCAAGAATTTGAACATATATTTTCAAACATTTACTATTTTACCTCTCTCCATTATTTGATGAATTATTTGTTATAATTTATCATTCTATATGTATTCTTCCTCTTTGTTAAACAGTAACTCATTTGGTTCCATTCTCGACCTCCACAGGCAACTAATGAGATGTCAGTTTAATATCTAAAGTTTTGCAGGTACTGGAGCCCATGTACAGTTACTGCAGTGTTACCATGGCAACATCTTGATAAGTTTCATAATATTAGATGTTGCAATTAGTTTTCTTTTTTCATGTTGGTGATTATGGCTTGCCCAGGCAAATTTTGCAATCACATTGAATAATGAGCAGTAATACTCAGCAAGGTCCACAATCCATCAGACTTTAATAACAAAGGTCTATGAGTCTGTCCTTGTTTGTCTGTGCCTGCATCATTCGCAAGGTTGTGTTTGACTAATGGAATGCAGCTAATGAGCACGGGTCTCTGCTATCACTATTTACCTTCTCTGACCCAGGGGTTGTTATTCATCTTAACTGTACAATCTATATCCAAGGAAATGAATTGCTTTCCACAGAGTACAGTGTGAAATTCAAGCAGTAATATATATTTTCCAGCCAAATACATTTGCAGATGTGTTTGTGCAGTTGTTTATGGCCAGGTGGAGAAGAGTGGAGAGAGGCTGAAAGCTGTCATAGAATCCAGTGTGATTGGAAGACTGAGATTTTACTAATCCTATAATAAATCCTGATTTACACTCTTTAAACATTTATATTTATTCTCTTGGCAACAGGCTAAATAGCCATCTGTTGTGCAGAAGAAAACATGGGTGGAAGTGCCAGAAAACATAGCAAAGAATCGGCAGCTCTGATTAGTTATTACGGGGGGTGGGGGGAAGGGGTGGAGGGAAGGACCAACAATTCAGATGGTGATGAGGATAGTACAACAAGAACCAGGATGATGTGGAAGTCTTCTTTGTGGAATATTCCTGTTCCTTTGAAGACTGAGTGCTGGAAGAGTCAATTATCTTTTTGAGCCAATAGTTTACACTCTCCTTTCACAGTCTATTTCTGCTCAGAGCACCTGTAAGTGTCATAACAATTGAAATATGTTCATGAAATATCCTTCCTTGGAGGGTCTGGCGTTAACTGGCATTGGTATGATCCTGGCGATTATGATGCATCAGTCAGCATTTCTATGTCAAAGCTTCAGGTCGTGGATTTGGTTTGGTTTTGAATGTTTCCCGAAGTTTGTATGTTCCGCCTATGACCACGTTGGGTTTCTTTCAGGAGCTGTGTTTTTCATAAAATTCCAAAGAAATATGAGGAATGTTTTTCAACGTTTACCCCACCACTAGACACATATTCCCCTCTCCTCCCCTCTCCACCTTCCGAAGGGACCAATCCCTCCTTGACTCTCCTATTCACTCCTCCCTCCCCACCAATCGCCCCCTTGGAACCTACCCCTGTGACCACAGGAGATGTGACCTCCTTCCTCAGCAGCATTTGAGGCTCCAAATAGTCCTTGCAAGTGAAGCAACATTTCACTTGTGAATCGGCAGGGGTTAGCTACTGCATCCAGTGCTCCCACTGTGGCCTCTTCTACATCAGAGAGACTGGGACATCATTCTATTGAGCACCTCGGCTCTGTCCTCCATAATAGCATGGATCTCCCAGTGGCCACCCATTGTGATCTTGTGACACGATCCCCATAACAATCCAAGGAATCACATGGGAGTTGATGGACACGTGTAAGAGAAAATGAGTTATTTGGTGCAGGGAAATAAAGGAGGAAGGAGTGTGGCTGAAGAGCCCTGGGAGCTGGCATGGGTGTCATGGGCTGCAAGTCCTCCTTCTGTATTCTTAATAAAAAGACAAGATGTGCAGTTTCCTGGAGTTAAATACTTTGATGAACATAGATGAGGGCAAAATATCAAAACCCAAATCTTAAAATTATTTCACATTTAAACGTCCAAGCTTTTCCTCAGTGGTATTCATTAAGAGTTTATTAAAATTTCCAAAATTTTCATGGATGAACTTTGACATCCAGGTGATTAGAGGAAAAAGTGGAAAATACTTTGATAAAATTGGGAGGAGTAACTTATCCCTGTTTAGTATTTTAGAAAGGGAAAGCTTGCTTTGGGTGTTTCTTTGGAAGGACACTTAGACCTCTTGGATTTGCTTATCTGCAATCTTTCTCCATTGAGATGAAAGTCTGTTTAGATTCCTCTGACTGAAATGTATGGCTTCACACTTTTCATTTTTTAAATATTGCTTGCCAGGTTTTCTCAAGTCCTTCAATCTTCCTATTTTAAAAAAAATTACTGTAACGGCAGCTGGGGCAGAGCTGGGAGAGTGAGAAGCAGAGACACAATGCTGCTCCACAGGGTGCTATCATCTGGTCCAATTGTCAACATCTCCACACAGGCTTTAAATGGCCTGTTAAAGGAGCACAGGTAGGTGTTTTATTTTAAAATTCCTGCAACCTCGGGATCTGTACCCAACATAGCAGCACCTGTGCTGGGCAACATGCCATGAGGGGTTGCAGACTCTGGGAATGCAGCATACTGGGGAGAATACCCCTTGATGAGAAGAAGAGTAGGAAATGGGACAATGACCATGGCAACGGACCAGTGAGGGGCTCAGTGGCTGAAGGGCACATACAGGCTGCAGGTGATTTGCAGAAAAAGGATTTTCACAGACTGTGGGCTGCTAGAGACTGCTTTATGGGAAACAGGTATGAGAACCAAGATTCAAGTGGGTGCTGAAGGCAAGAGAAGCTCTTGATGAGTCTTGGACACTGAAAGCTTTCTAATCGTATCAGAGGTTTGCATCTGAAATTCTAGTTGTCAATGGTTTGAACTGGAGTCTGGCTGGCTGGCTGCAAGGGCTGTGAGAGTACTGAAACACATCTGTGGATACTCAGTGAAGGGACTCACTTTTGCTTCTCTAAAGGGCACTGAGAAATGTCATGGTAATGCTTTGTTTGCCTTACGACTGACAAAAGTTGATGATTATCATGTATATTACATTTTCAATGTATTATTATAAAAGGAACAGTCAGAACTTTGAAGTTAAAATAAATATATATCCTGTTGAAAAGTCCAAATATTCTAAACAAATGAGAGCGTGGTTTGCATAGCAGTTAGCGCAATTCTATTACCGCACCAGCAACCCAGGTTTGAATCTGGCACATTCTGTAAAGAGTTTGTACATTCTCCCCATGTCTCTGTGGGTTTCCTCTGTTGTTCTAGTTTCATCCCACCCTTCAAAATATATGGGGGTTGAAGGTAGGTTAGAGTATTTGGGTGTCACGGACTCATGGGCCAGAAGGACCTGTTATCATACTGCATGTCTAAATATTAAAAAAAATATATCCTTCCCATCTGTTTTCATATCATTACAAAACTAGGATTCCTTTTACATTCTGCCCCTTGTGTAGATCATTAATACAATTCATAAATAATTGGTAGGCAAGAACTGGGACACTTCACTAGTTCCATCCTTCCAAACATAATAATTCTGGCTTTTAGACTTCAATGTAATCATCATTTTTTTCAATCTATTCTATATCATTTCTCCCAAGATCACCAACATTTCAAGTGGATTTTATTAAATGTTTTCTCACAATTCAAAGACTCTGGTGGGAGTAGGTCTTTGTCATGAAAGAGAAGGGTCAAAATATCCTGTTTCTGTGCTGTAATTTTTTTTGGTTATATTCTTCCTCTTTTGACTGCTTATTACATCCTTGAAGAACAGTAAACCTGTGAAACACGATTTAACTTTCATGAAAAACCATGTTGGCTTGATTACATTAAGCTTCTCCTCCTTTTTCAATATTTTATTGGTTTTATCAAATAAATGTTCCATAGATACATAACTGTTAGTTCTCTGGGTTACTTGGGAGGCTTCTTAAATAACTTAGAGACTTTTCTTACTGATATTTTCCACCATCTCAGGAAACTGTTCACACACACTCATATACATATGTCCCATAGTGGGGCACTACAATTGTTACAGTGAGAAGGGTGTATTCTTACGTAGTTACAAAATAATTCACATTATCCTGATTATATAATAATAACAATAAAATAAAGTGCAGTACAACTCCGATTCTCTGAAATCCTCATTTATCCAATTTTAAAAAATTCAGATAAAGGAGGAAATCTGAAATAAATCAGAAATCCTTATTTATCTGAAATTCTTCTTGGAGCCGAACTGACCTCACAGGTTGAAAAAAAATAATATGAAATTAGAATGTCGATTGTCCTCGTTTCAGGTAACACTCTCCTCGATCTCTTTCCATTTCTTCTTTACCTTCCACTATTGACTTTGCTCTCCAACTCTCCCTTTCAAACTGTGCACTGCTGTCTGCCAGCCACAAGCGGTCAGAAGAATCCCTTGTCCCGCCATCTTCAAGAGAGTAGCAACCCAGGCAGGAGTGGAACCTTGGGCTTAGTGGCATAACCTCCCCTTCCCTCCTCTTCCCTCTTTCCTCAGTGCACTGGATGCTGATGCCAATATCCGAACCCTCCCCTTGGCCTACTATCACACACGTACACAGGTCTCCCCTGTGTGTGGTAGGCCTAGGGAGGTTTCGAAGTTGGGACTCCATTGTCGGGTACTCCGGTGACCAGGGATAGTGGACCCCACCAGTGAGTGTTTCACTGGTCTGGGAAGGCTCTTCAGAGATCAGCAGCAGTGTGGGGATCTGTCGAGGGATCGGTGGTAGTGCTTGGGGGGGTCTTAGTGATTGGCAGAGGCCAACAATTTTTGTGAGAATTGAATTTTATTATAATGCTTAAATTTTTTTCCTTGTTGCTTGTTGTTGTTTAAACAGAGATACAAAGGATTTTCTATTGCTACTGAGCTGTTTTTTTTAAATAAAGGACCAGTTCTTAAAAAAAAAGTTTATTCAACAAAGGCCCGGTCTCAACCATTTCAGACAATCAGAGTTGTACTGCATTAAAAAAATCTTGTATACCAATACAAGTATTTCTGAGACCTATGTTACATTAAAAAGAAAGATAAAAAGGAAAATCCATATTAAACGTCTAATTCAACTCATCCCTTCAGAGGTTATAGACTAACACAAACACTCCACTACTAATAAATAAAAAAAGGGGAAGGTAAACATTGGGGTCAAAAACCAAAAACTAATAGTCTTACAAATTTCCAGAGTAATCAAGAGCCCCATAAAGAAACAAAGTTAAAAAAAAAACTTCAGTTGTGGAACATCTCGTTTTTTTCTAAAGTCAGACATGCCATATATTAGACAACCATTAAGTGTGAGTGTGAGGGACAACAACTTTCCATCTCATTAAGATGGCCCTTCTTGTGATAAGGGAGATGGGGGCAACTACGTGGGATGGTGAAGCAGTCAATATCAAACTTGTTGGCCCACTTATTCCAAAGACAGTGATAAAAGGATTTGGAGTCAAAGTAAAGAACTAAAAACAAAGTACAAAATACCCCTTCCCAAAAATTGGAAAGAGAAGAACACAACCAGAATATATAATACAGTCAAAATTCTTCAGTTACATATCAAGAAGAGAGATTAGAATAGAATTTAATCAATTGGACTGTGGAATAGCAGGTCGGCGTTCTACCCTAAATTCCAATAATGAATGTCTAGCAATTATCCACCAAATTTACAATACCTAGACATCATTTTTTTTTTCACTCTTTACTGGTTAAGAGCTTCTTAAATTCTTTAATTCTTAAGCAGCCTGAAGTCCTCGAGCCTAATATGATAGGGACGAATTATAATGTTCAACCTAATTATGAAGGAGTGATATCTGGCCTTTAGGAATTACTTTTAAATTCTAGGGATAGTTCTCTGGAGATAATTTTTTTTTAAACTATGGAAAAAAGATTTTCAACAGCCATTTTCTGAAACGAATGCTTTCATCCTCTCTCTCTGCTAAACTTCTCTTCTCCTCCTTGAATATTTCTTCTATCATCTTACCAACAATGGATGTGAAGCCCTTCAGTTACCCACTTTTCAGCTTCCTCTCTCCTTGAGTAATGGAGTTTGGTTTGAGTTTTCAAATCGATTTAGTATCTTCCAACTCACTGAGTGTTTAAAAACATAAAATAATGGCCCCAATATCACTGCAGTTATTTTGCTTAAAATCCTCTGGTGCAGATCATTGGAACCTACTGTCTGGTCTGTCTTTAATTCCATGAACTTGCCTCACATAATGGAGAATGGTACAAGTAATTTTCTATTGTTCCAGCAGATATCTTTGGGATATTTGCAGAGTCCTAGTTGGCAATGATACTCAGGGATCCTTGACCAGGACATGAAACATGATCAAATCCAAAATAGCCTGACCCTGTCTATGTTCTGTGCATTGAACCCCTTATAATGCAGCCAACCACATATTAAGACAACAGCATTCCTACTGGCAATGCAACAGAAGGTATTAGTTGCTTTTGGAAAGCAAACAGTTGTTGAAATATAGCTTCCATTAAAGTTGATTTCTTATCTGGTTGGAACTCTTCAGAGCATTAATTTTCAATGAATTATTTAAAAGCCCTTTGGGTCAATATTGGTGACAGCTTTGTCAGTAATCAGCCAAATAGAATCAAGTCTTGGCAGATGAGAGTTAATGGATTCGTAAGTACTTTCCCTCTTCTTGTGAATCTGTGTGGCCAGAACTCAAGTCTGATTCCAGGTCTGTATCTTGTGGCAGATATCGGACAGTGAAAGCATCAGTTTTAGACATTTTTCTGCCAGTCTTGGTCATTTTTCAGCAAAGGACCCCCAGAGAAAAATGATTTTTCATGTCAGGAGTTTCTCCAGTTACTGGCATGAGGGTGGCAGGGAAAACATTGTGATTAGCGTAATACAATTACTCTGCCAGTGAATTAGGGGCAAAACAGTGTCCCAGGACCTTGGTGTACTCATATGTGGAGTGCTGTATGGAGTCCATGTTATAGGGCACCTTTTGAATATCATTTAAGTTATATCAGTTTTTGTTTCAAGCTTCACAACTAATTGCCTTAAACCATCTATCTTCGCCCAACAATCATTCTTCAGTTTCTTCTTTGCATAGCATCGGAAACATTGAAGTGTGGAGGCCCACCACCCCAGCAAGCAAGTCAGTGCTGTGGGCAGTGATCTCACTGTAAAGCCAACAGACCACGCAGCGGCACTGGCCCCAGCAGGCGAACTGGCAGATGAACGGCTAAAGCAGCCTAAAGGGCCAGCAACCCTAAAACGGTGCTGGCCCCACTGTACAGCCAACAGACTGGGGTAGCGCTCAGGGAAGAAGGTATTGTCATGCAAAGGTGTACCCACACACGGGAAAACCCTCCGTTCTCATGCAGAATGTGACATCAGTAATCAGGGAAAATGGTGGGAACTTGAATGATATAAAAGTCAAGTTTGAACCCTAATAAAGAGAGCTTAATCTGACTACACTTCCAGCCCTTCATCTGGACTCCATACAACGATCAATTGTCGAGTACACCAAGGTCTTAGCTGAGTTCCCGGTGATGCTCACCACCCCCACCCCCCCACCACCATTCTCCACGGTGATGCCAGGGCATAGGGTGCAGCATCACATTCTCACCCACGGCCTGCCACCCCACACTCAAGTGCGATATCTGCCACTAGAGAAGCTCCAACTGGCCAAGGAAGAGTTTACAAAACTGGAAGAGCTGGGCATCGTAAGGCAGTTAGACAGCTCGTGGGCTCCTGGGCTTCTCCTCTACACGTGGTGCCCAAGGCCACTGTGGGTTGGAGACCATAAGGTGATTATCATTGCCTCAATGAAGCCACACACTGGATTGATACCCCATGCCACCCATCTAAGAATTTACATCTAACCTGCATGGGGCAAAGATCTTGAAAGTGGACCTCGTATAGGGATATAATCAGATTCCAGTGCACCCTAATGATATCCTCAAGATGGTCATCATAACCCCTTTCTGCTTGTTCAAGTTTTTGTGGATGATGTTCGGATTAAAAAAACACCCCATAGACTTTCCAGCGTTTGTTGGACGCTGTGGGCCAAGATATGGATAGAACTTTCATCTACTTAGATGACATTCTTGTGGTGAATAAGAACCAACAGGAACACCTGATGAAACTTTGCAAGCTCTACACCCGGCTGAGCGAATTTGGACTGACCATCAACCTGGCCAAATGCCAATTCAGGCTAGAGACCTTTGACTTCTTTGGCCACAGGATAACCAAGGAGGGTGCCACACCACTACCCAACAGTGGAAGCCTAGGACGACCAAGGGCCTGCAGGAGTTCATCAGGATGGTCAACTTCTACCTTAGGTTCATCCCCTTAGCAGCCTGGATCATGCGATCATTAATCACCTAGAAGGCAAACAAAGCAAAGGATGTTACGTGGGCGAGGAGTAAGCAGAGGCCTTCATGAAGGCCAAGGGAGCATCAACAGGTGCTGCTCTCCTAGCATACCCCAGGGCAGATGCTCCAACAGCCCTGACGGTGAATGCTTCGGGAACGACAATTTGCGGAGTCCAGGCTTTCTTCAGCAAACATCTGCGTGTCCCAGAACTAAAGTACATTGCTTTTGACAGGGAACCATTGGCACTGTACTTAACCATCTGCCTCTTCAGGTACTCCCTTGAGAGCAAGACTTTCATGGATCACAATCCCTTTTGCCCTGAACAAGATTTTGGATCCCTAGTTAGCCCCCCTCACCTCTTGAACATTTCTGAGTACACCACGGATATGAGTCAACGTGGTGGCCAACGCACTCCCGAGCAGAGTATCCATGCACTTTCGAAAGGAGTGGACTTTGTGGTATTGGCAAAGGTGTAGCAAGAAGACAACAAGATGTCCCAGTACAGAACAGCCATATTGGGACTACAAATTTGGGACATCCAAGTGGGTGCATGTAACCTCACCCTCCTGTGCAACGTGGCCACCGGACAGGTCAGACCCATCGATCTTGCCAGTCTATGGGACACCCAGCTGCATCATACAACAGCCTATCACCCGCAGTCAAATGGGCTGGTAGAGCACTTCAGCAGGCATTTCAAGGCTGTGCTCATGGCCAGACTCCATAGTCCCAAATGGGCAGGCAGCTACTGTGGGTACTACTGGGGATATGCACTGCATCCAAGGAGGACCTCAACATTTTGCCAGCTGAACTCATTTATGGAGCTCCACTGGTTGTCCCAGGAGCATTTGCTCCATCCCCTGGCAGACAACAAGATGATGCACCAGCCCTTCGCAGATTGAGGGAAACTTGGACCTGACTCCACCATCCCAGTATTGCAGTGCAAGGACCAATGTACCCAAGGACCTGTGGTATTGTGAGAATGTCTTTATTCACAGGGGCCTGCATCACTCTCTGCTACAAAAACTGCATGAAAGTCCTTTCAATGTCATACGCAACAACGGGGCCACATTTGTGTTGGAAGTCGGAGGCAAGACTGAGGTCTTCACCACAGACAGGTTGAAACTGGTACACCTGGACATGGCGGACCCAGTAGAAACACCAGCACCATACAAAAGAGGCTGCCACCAAAATCTATGAAGACTCTGCCTCTGAGCACCACGGACAATTCTGCCGGTTCTGTGGTGATGGGGGGAGGGGCTGGGGGTCATGCGGTGGTACTCCGGGTGGTGAGAAAAATGTAAATCCAGCAGACCATGCAGCTGCACTTGTCCCAGCATGCAAACTGGCTGACAAATGGCTAAAGTAGCCTGAAGGGCCAGCGACCCTAAAATGGTGCTGGCCCTACTGAACAGCCAATAGACTGGGGTAGCGCATGGGGAAGCAGGTATTGTCATGCAAAGGTGTACCCACATGTGGGAAAACCCGCCTCTTTCATGCAGAATGTGACATCAGTAATCAGGAGAAATGGCGGGAACTTGAATGATATAGAAGTCAGGCTTGAGCCTTAATAAAGAGAACTTAACCTGACCACACTTTTGAATGTTATTCTTTTGTGTAGCGCGCAGCTACAGAAGACTTAAATGCAGTTATTAAGGAGAGCAGAAATAGTAATTTGAGATTTATTAAAACCAGTAATAGTATTCAGGAAAACACTCAAAATAACCTTGTCAGTAGTCTTTGTTTTAGAGATATTTCATGCTTTTCATGAGAAGATGAACATTGGCTGACATTGCAATCTTATTCAAAAATGACATGAAAATATGAAGGTGGCTCTCACTTTTACAATAAATATCAGACCAAATGTATATGTTGCATTTAGCATCCATATTTAAATGTAAGGTTTTTTTAAAAAAAAGATTGCTAAATTTTCCAGTAACACAAAGATAAGAAAATAGTTTGTAAAGAGGTCATAGGAAAGTAATGGACATAAAGGTTTCCTCCAAGTCCTCCAGTTTCCTCCTAGATTCAAAAGATGTATAGGGTACATAAGTTAATTGGTCACATGCGCATTGGGGCAGCACAGGTTTGTGGGCCAGTTATTGTGCTGCATCTATAAATGTTAAAATAATATATTTTTTAAAGTCTACCCTTCTGCCAACAGGCATTTTTTTTTTACATATTAAACGAAGTTCTGACTTGTTGTTCCTGTTTGCTGGGGTAGACTATCCAGAAAAGATTTTTTTTTTTTTTGTTGAGTTTAAGCTCTTGCTTCAAGCCAATCCTTCTCTTCAATATGATATACTCCAACTCTTTTGTGTTGAATCCCCATACCTTTACTTCCCTAGTCTTTCAAAAAATATCCGCATCCTCTTTAAATACACGTGATCTGGCCTCAGCAACTATCTAGCTAAGAAATTCCAAAGATTTACCATTATCAGTAGGGAGAATGTTGTTCAGTCATAGCCCAAATTCTAACAGTTTAACACATGACCTTTAATCGGGAGACTGGCATTTACTTGATAATCACACTGACACCGAATCATATGGAGAACAAGTTGAGGGAAGTCTCGTCATCCCTTGAGCCTGAGTCACCATTCATCAGATCTGACTGAACCACAACTCTGCAATCACCTCTGTTCACCGCCAAGTACATTTCAACCCCCTTGCTTCAGCAAAAAAATCTATACATCCCTCCCTTTAAAAGACTTTGATTCCAGCTCCCTTTGATGAGCAGATTTCCAATAAAACAACAGCAATAAAATAAAAAAAAACTCTCTTAAATGAGTGACAACAGTCCTTAATTCTAAATTCACACAGAAAATTAACTATTTTATGATGCTTTGCTAAACTTATACCAACAACTACATTTTTCTCATTAAAAAAAAATAATTTTCACAAGTGCTGAACTTGATATGGTTGCACTGAGGACCTTTGTAACTGAAGCATAATTTCCCTTCATTTGTCATCAATTTCCCTTGCAATAAATAATATGATACTATGAGCATTCCTACATTTTCACTCTATTAATGTGCAAATCTTTTGACAATCATAAACTAGGATACTTACATCCTCCTTCATCTCAGAACTCTAATTTCTTATCAGCAAGATTTCTTTATAGTTTTCCTGTCATATGATCAATTTCACACTTTCCTATTATCCATTTTGCAGATCATTAGCCATTTGCTTATTCTATCCTCCCTGTTTCTTTCATATGACCTAATTACAACCTATTACTTGCTTATCTTTGTGTTACTGGAAAATTTAGCAATCATGTTTTTTCTTGTACTTTCATTTATATATGGACAGCAGACACTAAATGTAACATATTCATTTGGTCTGATATTTATTGTAAAAATGAGAGCAACCTTCAGATTTTCACATCATTCCTGAATAGGATTGCAATGTCAGCCAATGTCCATCTTCTCATGAAATATATGAAATATAGGGGAAGTCACTTGATGAAGAAGACGTAGGACGAGGTATCCTGACCATCCCGGGAAAGCGGGAAAAAAATATTAAGTGAAGTAAGATAAAGTTAAATAGGAAGAAACATTCAGGAATAATATGTTTACCTTTTAAGATGCATCAAAATAAGAAAAAAAGTAATTGTTGGATCGTCTTATGGTGTCTCCAAGGAATTCGAAGGGAGGCCTCCATGGCAGAAGGTGCCTGGACCTGGAGTTGTGACAAGGTCCTGACAGAAGATTGAGATGGAGGGGATGCTTGTAGTTGCATCCCTCCCAAAGTCTGGGGAAAATGGCGATGGACAAGAAGGATGTGTGTTACTGCACAGGCCTGAATCAGTGGGCATGCACAGTTCATTTCATGAAGTATTAGCTTCAATAAAAGATTTATCTGAATGTAATTTCTTGCAATGAACAGAATCTAAAGAGACTTCATAGGAGGAGCTTGTAAGAAAAATGTTGCAATGTATGACGGGACTAGTAAAGAAATAGTATATCTGAGATCTGAAGTAAAACATATGAATATAAAGGTTATCAAGTTGACAGCTGATAAGGGAAAGATCCAAGATGTGGGTCAAGTAAATCATAAGGTTAAAAAAATGGAAGCATAGGTTGAAAATGTACAGGAGAAAGGGGGGAAATTGGAGAATAAATTTGTAGTGGGATCTGTTGAAAGGAAGAAATGTTTCATAAAATTTGATAATGTTAAAAATTTTAGTAGAAGAAATAATATTAAAATTGTTGGATTAAAATAAAGAGAAAATAAAAAATAAGATAAACTTAGATTTTTGCAAATCTGGATAACTAAAGCTCTGGGGTTAATCAATTTGAAAGACCTATTGAAATTGAAAGGGCACATAGAGCCCTTAGGACATGACCACAACCAGATGAAAAGCCTCACTCTATAGTGGATAAATGTTCAAAATATCAAGATTTTTTTAAAAATTAGCCTTCGCATGTATAAGAGCAAGAATAAGAAAGGACACACTTGAATATCTTGGATCAGTTTTTCTTCATCCCAGATATTAGTACACAATTGTTGGCTAGAAGAAGGCAGTTCAATCCGGTTAAGAAAACCCTTTGGGAAAAAGGTTACGATTTTGAATTTTGTTACCCAGCTACGTGGAAGATCTCATTACCTGATGGCAACAAGAAATTCTTTACAGATTGTAAACAAGCAGCAGAATTTGTGGTGGAGACATTATCTATGATTGTACTGAGGGAATGAGAACCTGTGATCATGAACTTTTTTTTGTGGCAAATGCTGCTGCATCCCTCACAATGGGGTGGGGGGGGGGGGTGGAGGAGTGGTGGTGTAGATTTTAAACCAGACCAGTAGGGGGGGAATTCTTATTATCAATTTGTGGCAGACCACCTCCATGGCAATCGAGCTGGCACTCTGGGCAGCGAGCGCAATCAAAGGCCAGCAGCTCATGCAGCAGCACTGGCCCCAACAAGCAAAATGGCTGGTGAATGGCAAGGGCAGCTTAAATGCCAGCGACCCTAAAATGGTGCTGCCCTTGCTGCACAGCCAACAGACAGGGACAGTGCGCAGGGAAGAAGGTCATTGTTATGCAAGAAAGTACCCGTGAGGGTGAAACCCACTTTTTTTTTGTATGTTGAATGTCCCGCCATGGCGGGAATAGTGCAAGTATAAAAGTTGGGCCTGAGCCCTGATAAAACTCAGAGCTTAACCTGACTATACTACATGTGTGTGTGTGTGTGTCTTGTTTTGAGTAGTGCATGGCTACACTTTATTTATTAATCAATAGTATGGTTTAATTCATTATTACAGGTACACAATCCTTTATCTGGACATCTAAAATCTGGAAAGCTCCAAAAACTGGTATTTTTATCCTGGTGCTGGTACAGCAGAGTGGTGGGGGGGTGGGGGGTGGAAGAGAGAGAGAGAGAGAGAGAGAGAGAGAGAGAGAGAGAGAGCAGTGCGACTGGGTTGGCCGGGGAGGAAGGGACGGCAATGCGACAAGGTTTGGTGGGGGGGAGGAGAGAGAGACAGCAGCATGACTCGGGCTGATGGGCGGAAGAGGGACAGCAGAGCAACTCGGGTAGGCGAGGGGGAGAGAGACGGCAGCATGACTCGGATGGGCGAGGGAGAGAGAGATACCAGCGTGACTGGAAGGCAGTGGATATGGCAGCACAATTCGGGTGGGCTTAAATCCGAAATTTGGAACACACTGTCCCCCAGTGGTTCTGGATAAAGGATTGTATACTTGTATTTCTCTTTTTTCTCTATATCTGGATTTCAAAAGGAATTGGAGAAACTCAGAAGTAAGATTTGAATTATTGGAGGAGAGTTTGGACAGATATAAAGGAACAATATGTTGATAGACATTAATTAATGGAAGTAGTTTTATTTATATTAAATTTAATTAATTGATAAGGAATGTTTGGAAATGAAGAGATTAATTAGACCACCTTGTAAATTGATGGGCCTGTATTTATGGGTTAAATATTAATTTAGAGATTTTTTTATTATACATGACCTTCCTCAAAGACTATATGTGATATTGTGTTGTGAAGAGTATAAAGTAATCCTCTTTATTTTCTATCTTTTATTCTTTCTATTTCTATTATTTTATTTTTCTTTTGGGTTTTAGGAGCAAGGGAGTTGGGGGGGGGGTTAAGCACAAAGTATTGTATTTATAGACAACAGACTCGCCAAGGCAAATAGCGCCTTTGGAAGACTACACAAAAGAGTCTGGAAAAACAACCAACTGAAAAACCTCACAAAGATAAGCGTATACAGAGCCGTTGTCATACCCACACTCCTGTTCGGCTCCAAATCATGGGTCCTCTACCGGCATCACCTACGGCTCCTAGAACGCTTCCACCAGCGTTGTCTCCGCTCCATCCTCAACATTCACTGGAGCGCTTTCATCCCTAACGTCGTAGTACTCGAGATGGCAGAGGTCGACAGCATCGAGTCCACGCTGCTGAAGATCCAGCTGCGCTGGGTGGGTCACGTCTCCAGAATGGAGGACCATCGCCTTCCCAAGATCGTATTATATGGCGAGCTCTCCACTGGCCATCGTGACAGAGGTGCACCAAAGAAGAGGTACAAGGACTGCCTAAAGAAATCTCTTGGTGCCTGCCACATTGACCACCGCCAGTGGGCTGATATCGTCTCAACCGTGCATCTTGGCACCTCACAGTTCGGCGGGCAGCAACCTCCTTTGAAGAAGACCGCAGAGCCCACCTCACTGACAAAAGGCAAAGGAGGAAAAACCCAACACCCAACCCCAACCAACCAATTTTCCCCTGCAACTGCTGCAACCGTGTCTGCCTGTCCCACATCGGACTTGTCAACCACAAACGAGCCTGCAGCTAACGTGGACATTTACCCCCTCCATAAATCTTCATCCGCGAAGCCAAGCCGAAGATTGTATTTATTAGTAATATTCAATGTATGCATTAAAATTTTGTAATTGACTGCATTGTGGATGAAAACTTTCAAATAAAATACATTTTTTTTAAATGTACGAGTTATCTCTGAAAAATAGACTACTGACAATGTTATTTTGAGTGCTTGCCTGAATACCATTACAACAATGTTTGCTTCCAGCTTGTGTGGGTAACATGTGCGTCATGCATTCCGACCATTACAAATTGTATTGTCATTCCCACAAGGGAAGTTACAAGACTTACATCCTCTGCCACCATCTTTACCTCCACCTCATGTGACAGCATCTCCATCTTGCTACAAATGAGAAAATGAATGTAATATTTAAAAGGACATTCAAAGGACTGTTGCTTAGAAAAATAAATGGCTATTGGTATGAGGCAGGGAAGGATTAGACTGCTGTGGAGTAGGTTTACATCAATCAGCACAATGTTGTGGGCTGAATGACCTCTTATTGTGCTACAATGTCAGTGTTCTTTGTAAAGGAGGTCCAGTGGTCCTTTGAGCCATTCTCTCTCTGGACCCCATTAACTTCAATCTTCATTCTCCAATCACATCCTGACAGGAGGCATAATTTAATTTTATCTGTTGCTCAGCATGTTCTTGGGATATGGGATGAAACAGAAGTACAGAGTGGTAAGCCAGAGACACTCAAAATCCGCATAACTGAAGATTCAAGCTAAATTCAAACCAACTATGCCTTCATGCTATTATCAACAGTGTTCCATAAAATCATTTTATATACTCGCCCAGAATGTGTCAGTCATCAGATACAGCCCGCCGCTACTGTTATCTTTAACAAAACCTATTAAAAGAGTAAAAATGCATATTTATAAAGATGGCTTTTCTTAAGCTCACTATTTTAAAATTATTATTACACACATTCTGATTTTCAAATGGCTGTATTGCTTCAGAAGTTTTTCATCTTCCCTTGAAGAACTGGGTCATGATGAGTAAGATATTAGCTTTTGACATTGTTCAAATTAGCCAATGAATAGCAATCCATCATCAATTTTGTTTACATCTCTCACAATTGATTTTCAACTCAAGAGGATGCAAACAAGAGGAAATTACTCCTCATAATCAATCTCACATTAACCTCCTCTCTCATGCCACTTGTAATGATTGTGTTGGATATTAAAAATGAATCATTTCTTGTGACCTTACTCCAAGCGTAAGGTTTGTGAAAGATAATGCAGTCAGATTTTAATTTTGCAAGTTATGTTAACTTCTGTGACAACTCCCCTGAGTCATTTATATTGTTTCAATTTGACTCCCATTAACCCATACCCCCCCCCCCCCCACTACCACCACCACCATCATTCAATTTTGTTTAATATAAAAGTTTACCAGAGTTCAGGTTAATTAACAAAATTTAATATGGAACATCCTTTAAACATCATTCAAGTTACACCAGCTTTAACCTTCTCAACTAATTGCTTTAAACTAGCTTTCTTCCTCCAACAATAATTCTTCAGGGTCTTCATTACACAACATCTGAAACACTGAAGCACTTAAATGCATTTATTACAGAGACCAGAAAGAGCAGTTTGAGGCTATTAAAAGAAAATATTTTGGAAATGCTCAGCAGATCAGACATAATTTGTGGAAAGAGAAACAGTTAATGTTTCAGGTTCTAGACCTTCATCAGAAGTGGGAAAGAGTGAATGACATTACAGTGGCAGTGACCTGATTTCTAATCCATCATTCTCTGTAAGGCGTTTGTCCCTCCTCCCCATGAAAACATGAGTTTCCTCTGGGTGTTCTGGTTTTGTCTCACATTCTGAAACATGTTAGATTAATCTTTTGGTTGAATGGGTGTATTTGGGTGATGTGGGCTTGCAGCGAGGCCAGGCCTTTTACTGCGCTCTATCTTGAAATTTAAACATTTTATGCTATTTCTCAGTTGCTAAAAAGGTGAGGAGAGAAGGATAGAATAAAGAGAATATCTCTGATAGGTGAGATCAAATAGCTTAACGTGGTAAAATAACAATTACAATTCTTTCTTCACCTCCTTCCTATGATTCAATTCTATTCTCACAGTTCCTTCATTATTGTTGTATTTTGACTGACAGGAAGAAAGTGTCCCATCTTCCTAAACCATAGCACTCCCTTCCAGTGAGCAGGAATTATCTGACTGTATAGTTCAGATGGCTGGCTCCACCCTCATCTCATTTTCCAACCTTACCTCAGGTTCACCTGAGGACTATTGTACATACCCCACTGATTGTAACCAACTAAGGGTGTGTTTTTTCTCCTCTCAAGTCTCTGAGTGTAATCAATCGCATTACAATTTTAATAGCTTAAGTTTTGAAGCAGGATCAAAGCCCTGTTAAAGCCAGGCATACTCCAGATCAACCCTCTGTCCTCAAGAGGCCCTGGAAGAATTTCTCTACTGACAGGAGTATTTCCAGTCTTACCTGATGGCCACGCAAGAAGTCTTCAACTATGATAGACTCCAAGCGTAAGGTTTGTGAAAGATAATGCAGTCAGATTTTAATTTTGCAAGTTATGTTAACTTCTGTGACAACTCAGCTGAGTCATTTCTTTCTCGAGTCAGCCCCAAGGGGTTCACTGTCATCAGAGACTGTGCAACATTCAAGTCTGCCATAAAAGGCTTAAAGGCTCACTACAAGAGGCCTCAGAACGATGTGCTGGTGAGACACCGGCTCTCTCAACGTCGGCAAAGCATGGGTGAGTCACTGAATGATTATGCTCTTGAACTGTGGGCCCTAACCATGAAATGCCACCATGAGGCGGTCACAGCCTGGGTGAAAGAGAAAGAATAGATCTGGGACACCCTTGTGGCAGGAGTGAGATTGAGGTACGTGAGGCCGTGACTGCTGGAGTTGGGGAAGAAAAACTTGGCCAGCACCCTGGAGCTTGCAAAAACACTCGAACAGGCCCAACTAGGAGCTGATGACCTCACAACTGAAAGCAGCACTTTTTCGGAAGACCAGGTCAGTTGGGCATGGGCAACCTCTGCAGCCCCATTACAGCCTTACTCAACTGGGGATGCTACTTCTGTAGATAGACACTGCACCCCTACACTTGAAGCTGCATGAAGGATGCCGTGTGTTCAGAATGTGGTAAGCGAGGGCACTGAGTAAAGGTCTGCAGGGCCAAGGGGTCCCCAAAGAGGGCGACCGTGTGTACGACCCCTGAATTGGCGTATGACCTGTGCCCGAGTCCTGAAGTGCCAGCCCCAGGCTCTTCATGCTGTTCGCCATCAACATCTTGTTGCGCCTCGTAGCAAGACCTGCCATCAGAAGTGAAGCATTGTGGGAAGTAACAACAACCATCTTACCACGCCTCATGCTCAAAGCCTCCTAGTCCTCCCTCAGATCAAGACAGAGTGGCCATTTTGTCACACCTCGTGGGTCAAGATAAACAGTCAACATCCACATGGGGAGCAATGTGATATCTGGTGCACTGGCCTCAGTTGTCCTTGATTAGGCAATATCTCACCAATTGAATAACTTGTCGATGGAGGTGAGGGTAAATGGACACTTGTCTGTTTGTTTGGTAGACATTGGCTCCACTAAGAGCTTTATAAACTCTGTGACAACTCTGCAGTACAACTTAAAAGTATATCCACTGGACTATCCTATTTATCCAGCTTCACACTCACACTCTATAATGACCCAAGCATGTCGTATAGTACATCTAAATGTAAAAGGAGGTGGGGGGCGAATTTTGTAAGTTCTGTTTGTATGCATTGAAGGATTTGTGTGTTCCCGTGTTGCTGGGCCTGGACTTCCTGTATCACCTTAAAAGTGTGACCATGGAGTACTCTGGCCCACTTCCTCCAATCACAGAGCAGAATGGAGGTCCCCAAAAGCCGGACACCACATGTAGTCTCTCTACCCTAAATATTGACTTCCCCCCCACCCCAACTGTTTCCAAACCTGACTCCCGATTGCAAGCTGATAGCCACAAAGAGCAGCGATGCAGTGCAGGGGATTGGGAATTTATTAGAGCCCAGACACAGCAGCTGCTTAAAGAGAATGCCATTGCACCTAACAACAGTCCATGGGGAGCCCAGGAGGTAGTCGTAAAAGGGGGAGAAAAGTCCATGCTAGTGATTAACTATAGCCAAACAATTAATTGCTTCACACTCCTGGATGCTTTCCCCATCCCTCGAATTTCAGACAATGGAATTGTGCAGTATCGGGTCTATTCGACCATTGAATAAAAGCTGCATACTATCAGTTACTAATCCATTCTGAGAACCATACCTACACAACATTTGAGGCAGATGGATGGCTTTATTAATTCTGGAGGGTCCCTTTTGGTCTCACAAATGGGGTCTCTGTCTTCCAAAGACAAATGGAAAAAAAGGTCAACAAATACAAGTTAAAGTCCACCTTCCCTTATCTCGATAATGTCACCATTTGTGGACACTCCCTGGAAGATCACAACACCAACTTTCAGAAGTTTCCCCACACTTCCAAATACCTGAATCTCATGAACATCTCCAGTACGTGTGTGTTCTGGATTAAACGTCAGGCGATTCTGGGCTATGTGATGGAGCATGGCATCATTGGTCCTGAGCCCAATCTAATGCAACCCTGTTAGAACTCCTGATCCCAAAGACCATGAAGGCTTTAAGGAGGTGCCCGGGATTATTTTCTTACTACGCCCAGTGGGTCCCTCACTACACAGATAAAATCTGCCCCCTCTTAAAATCCACCTCTTTTCCATCATCAGCCAAAGCCCAGATGGCTTTTGAATATGTTTGCAGCTATATTGCAAAGGCCACCATGCATGCAGTGGATGAGAATGTACCCTTCCAGATGGAAAGCAATGCATCTGACATAAATATTGTCCCTACTTTTAACCAGGTGGGCAGGCCGGTTGCCTTTTTTTTCCTGTACCCTACAAGGCCACGAGTTTCGGAATCCATCAGTGGAGAAAGAGGCTCAAGCCATTGTAGAGGCCATCAGGCACTCAAGGCATTTCCTCACCAGCAGAAAATTTACACTGCTCACCAACCAGGAATCATTAATATTCATGTTTAATAATGTAAAAAGAGGTAAAATAAAGAATGACAAGATTACGAGGTGGAGGATCAAACTCTCCACCTATAATTATACTCAATGAGCCTCCAAATGCTCTGTCATGAGGAAGCTGTGCCTCTGCACACACTGACCATTTGTGGTCATTGCACGATGAGCTTTGCCACCCGGACATCGTTCGCATGGCTCATTTTGTCAAGGCATGCAACCTTCCCTAAATCATTGAGGATATCAGGGAAATGACCAGGTCCTGCCAGATCTGCGCTGAGTGCAAACCACACTTCTACCCCCCTGACAAAGCGCTCCAAATAAAGGCATCCCGCCCCTTCGAATGACTCAGTTTCGATTTCAAGCCTTCCATCAGTGGAAACGTTTACTTTCTTAATGTCATCAACGAATATTCATGTTTTCCGTTCGCGATCCCCTGCCCAGACATGACCACCACCACGGTCATCTGAGCCTTGCACTCTATATTCACCTTGTTTGGGTATCTTAGCTACATCCATAGTCACTGGGGCTCATTGTTTATGAGTGAAGAACTACCCCAGCAGCTGCTCGTAAGAGGCATTGCTTCAAACAGGACGACTAGCTATAATACCTGGGGGAACGGACAAGTTGAAAAAGAGAATGCGAGAGCCAGAGCCCTTGAGACCCAGTAACTCAGAACCACAGGGGTTCCAGGAATTTGAGGAAGCCCCAAGTCCTCCAGTTACTGAGGCACTCAACCAGAAAAAAAACTAGACCTCCTAAGAGACTCAACTTGTAAATATTTGTAAACTATGGTCTGGTTTTGTTTCACCTGCAGGTTATCTTCTGAAGGAAGAGGTGTGTGAATGCAGTGAACTGGAATTTACTGTCTATTATTCTGATTGCTGGCTCCTCCCTTAGTTCCACCCTCACCTACCCCAATATAAACCCAGGTTTTTCTGCCTGATGACCATTGAATCTACCGGCCATTGATTGTAAGCTTTTAAAAGCATGTTTGAACTCTTCTCAAGTCTCTGAGTGCAATCATTTGTGTTAAACATAAAGCACGATAAGAGGCTCTTCCAATCCATGAGCATGTGCCACCCAATTAAACTCAATCCCTGTACCTTTTAAAGGGTGGGAGGAAACTGAAGCACCCAGAAGAAACCCAAGCAAACACAGGGAAAATGTACAAACTCATTACAGAGAGCTGGTGCTGTAACTAACTGCATTGCCCACTTTATTCTATTTACAAGATAGGTCGAGTACCTATTATCCAAAATGCATTGGACCAGCAGTGTTTTGGATTTTAGAATGCCATTTAAAAAATGCACTAATTCACTCAGACCTAAAGATACATGCATTCATATTACAATACAAATATTTACATATGCACAAATTAACTGAAGCAGATATGTATTGAAAAATCTACACTCAATAATGCACTACTTATGTCCACGATGTCCTGTTCTGAATTCTGAACTCTACTATGTATTATCCATGACCTTATGGGACCGTGGATAAATAAAAGTTTTGGATTTTAAAGGATTTTGTATTTTGACCTTTATTATATTTAAAATATTCTATTGGATGGAATCCATGACTACTTTTGATTGGATTCCATCCCTCTGCTCTCAAGCTCTCTCCTCCAGGACAGCTTAAGAACAGAGTTTATTTTGTCCTCACTTTTCACCCCACAAGCCTCCACATTCAATGGATCTCCTCCTCAATTTCAACCAGCTCCAGGATGCCACCAGAGAACAGACCTTCCCCTTTCAGTATTTTAGACTAACATCTTTTGCAACTTCTTGTCCATTTTCTATCTATAGCATCTTCCCACGCAATCAAAGAGGGTGCAACACCCATCCCACCACCACCTTCTTTCTCATCATCCATCAGCCCAAACAAGTCCTTTCAGGTGAAGCAACAATTCACTTGCCCTTCTTTCAATTTATTGTACTTCATTAGGGATTCAGCATTGTTGACCTTTGAAGAAACAAATCCCTGTTTAGAAAATCACTTGGTGCAGAACCTCAAAAGTGACCCCAAAGAAGTTGGTCTTTTAATTACCTCCCTCTTTAATTCAACATCACACATCTGGTCTGCCTGAAACCTCCATAGAACTTTTGAATGCTACAGCACAGAAAACAGGCTATTCTGCCCTTCTCATCTGTGCCTACCACCATTTCGCTAGTCCCATTAAGATTCTCCAATTCCACAACCCTCCAAACCTCTCCCATCCATGTATCTATCCAATTCAGTCTTAAAATTCAAGATTGAGCCCACATTCACCGCATGAGAAGGCAGCACCTTCCATACCACCACCACTCACTGAGTGAAGAACTTTCTCCTAATGTCCCCCTTATACTCTCTGCTTTCATCTTAAAACTATGACAGCTTGGATCTATATTCCCTAATTTAAATGGAAAAAAGTCTATCATATCCACTGTCTATATCTCTCATAATCTTGTAAACTCTATCAAATCTCCCCTCATTCTTCTTCACTCCAAGGTATAAAGTCCTAATATGTTTAACCTTTCCCTGTCATTCAATTCCTGACAACCCAGCAACATCCTAGTAAATCTTCTCTTCACTCTTTCAATTTTCTTGATTTCTTCTTGTAGTGAGGCTACCAGAATTGTACACAATATTCCAAATTTGACCTCACCAATGTCAAAAAATAACATGCCAACTACTATACTCAATACTTTGATTTATAAAGGCTAAGATGCCAAAAGCTTTCTTTACAACCTTGTCCACCTGCGACACCAGTATGTATCTGTATTCCCTGATCTCTCTGCTCCTCTGCACTCCGCAGTGACCTACTATTTATTGTATCTGTCCTACCTTGGTTTTTCCTTCCAAAATGCAACGCCTCACACTTGTCTGCATTAAACTCCATCTGCCATTTTTTTCCCCATTCTCCCAGTTGGTCCAGATCCCTCTGCCTGCAAGCTTTGAAAATCATCTTCATTATCCACAAGGTCATCAGCAAAATTGCTGATCCAATTTACCATATTATCATCTAGATCATATATATATATATCCAACAAACAACAATGGTCCAACCACAGATACCTGAGGCACACCACAAGTCACAGGCCTCCAGTCTGAGAAGCAACCATCCATTACCACTCTTTTTTTTCCCCACAAAGCCAATTATGATTGTTAGAACTGTGGTGATGTGTAATTACACGACTAGGTCACCAGGGGTCATCCCAGTGACCTTGTATATAAAGCAGTCCAGAGCTACAGTCTAGCTTTCCAGGTTTGTCTTACAGAGAGACAAGACCTCTTAGTGTACATATAAGTTTATTAAAGCTGTCTTATACTCGCACTGCTGGTGTGATTGTTGTCAGTAAAACAACAAAGGTAGGGACAAACCTGAGGTAGAACACTCATCTTTCATCAGCGAACATTGAAACTTTCAGGACCCAACTTCAAATTCCCCAACTTTATGTAACTCATTCTTTCTATCTATAACAAAACTGGTTGTTCTTGTCTGACATCATTTTGGTTCAGATTTTCTCCAGCAATTCATCTGATCTGCTGGACTTCTCCCACAACGTTGCTCTTCATACCACATTACACAACTAAAGAAACTCCCATATAAAGCCAATGAATCTCAGAGTATGTTCCCTGATTTCTAACATCCCTCTGCTGTATCTAAAGCTGGAAACAAGGTTGATTGATTTCTTTCCTCATTCTGATGAAGACAAACAGCTAAAGTATGATTATCTCTTACCACAGGTGTTGCCTGACCTAGGTGTTTGTATGTTTATTTCAGATTTCCAGCATGTCAGTTTTTTTTAATTTTCAATTTGATTGTTAGATTTTATTTTTTTATTATTTTAAAAATTTAGACATAACACATGGTAACAGGCATTTTGACCCAGGAACTCATGCCGCCCAATTATACCCAATTAACCTACACCTCCAGTATGTTTGAACAGCGGGAGGAAACAGAAGCACCCAGAAAAAAACCCACGCAGACACAGAAAGAACATATAAACAGCGTGGGATTTGAACCCCAGTCATGATCGCTGGTGCTGTAACAGAATCGTAACCGTTACGGTCACCATGCTGTCACCAAACCATGCCTTTTGACCAAACAGAATTCTAATACAGGATAACTCCGATTATCCAAAATTTGATTCTCCGAAATCCTCATTTATCCAAAATTTCTGCCAGCAACAAGGACGTCAGGCTGCTGGCGGCAATGGGGACCTCAGGGTTCTGTTGGCAGCGGTCCCGGGCAGGAGCAGGAACATTGGGTTTGGGCAAGAGTGGGCCTTGATGGAGAGGTGTTGGTGATTGGTGGCAGCCAGCACTTTTTTGGTGAGAATTAAACATAATTTTAATGCTTTAAAAACTTTCCCTTGATCTTTGTTGTTTTTTTAAACACAGTTACAAGTGATTTGCTCTTGCTACTGGGCTGTTTTTAAAAAATGACCAATTCTCCAAATATATTGTCTATCTGACATCAGCCCAGTCCCAACCATTTTGGAGAATCAGAGTTGTACTCTACTTTAAATGCAATACAATATATATATAATATGTCTCAATATCAACATTACGTAATATAGTTATGGAGTTAGACAAGAAAGTCTGGGGATGCTGGGGTCATGTGCAATACTCAAAACAGCTGGAGAAATGCAGCAGGTCATGAATGATTGAAAGGACATAAAGGGTAACTAACATTTCAGGACTGAGCACTTAATCGGATACAAGAAAAAAACAGTGCTTGAATTTAAAGAAGTGGAGGAGGCGGAACAAAAGAGGAACCAGGAAGGGGAAGGGGGAGACCACAGTCTAATAGGTTAGAGAAAGTAGGTGGATATGGGTGGGAGGGTAGAAGAGTAAAAAGCAGATAGGAAGGAGAGAGGTAGCTCTCTATTAGGAGAGGGAAGGGAAGGAGTGGGGAGCTGGAGGAAAGAAGATAGAGAAATAGGTGATTGTGTGTGAACATTTTATATTTCACATTTGACAATTGGGTGCCACCCGCTGTAATGCTTTATGGCCCAATACAGGAGAATTGTCATACCACAGGTGAGTATGCTCTCAATGGAAAAGCAGTAAAAATCCATCAGTATCCTGGGACAGAGTTTACTTGATTTTCCGCATGAAATTAAGGCACTGTTACACCTCTTTGATCAGGAAAGTGGTATTCAGGGGCTACATGAGATCATCAGAAATAAATTCAAGGAATTTGAAGCTTGATACATGTTCCACTACAATTACGTTGATGTAGATAGAGGAATGAGAGTGGCTCACAGCACACCTGAAGTCCACAATGATCTCCTTGGTCTTCTTTGTGTTAAGAGCCAGGTTATTGTCGACACACCACGTGGTCATATTCTGGACCTCATCCTGTAGGCCGTCTCATTGTACCCTCTGATCAGGCCAACCACCATGGTGTCATCAACAAACCTGATTATGGAATTAGAACCATGTACAGGAATGCAGTCAAAGGTGAAAAGAGAGTACAGAAGACGGCACAGGGTGAGAAAGGAGGATATATATTCAAGCAATGAAATGCTTCTTTTTAAAAAAAAGTTCCTTTCGACCATGGTGAATGGATAAAGGCTAAGGAGCTATTCCAATGGTGAGGACTCAACTTTTGATACCTGAGTCATCTTACCTTTTAAACCCTAGTCTACTTCATGGGACACTGCTCAGGCATGAAGTGATATGTAAGTTGGATTTCAGTACCCAAAATTGATTAAAGAACAGAATAATTTCTGTCAGCAGCGTGGTTTCGATTAAAGGTAACCCACTGATTGCGTACCCAGTTATTTTTGTCAGCAAGTTTCATCTAATTTTTAAGGAAGTAAATAATTACATTTGTGTCATCTTTGTTTGGAGTGATTATTATCCAAGATATCCAGTGTGAATTTTTGGGGAAGGCATTCCATCAGAATATTTATTATTTTGTGCTTGCTTCTTAAATTCCATCAATTAGCATCTGTGTACTACCAATCAACCACAATCAGACAGAGAGTCATGATTAATAGGCTTTAATCACCTTAAAGTGTCAGCACAGCTTGCATGTTGCTGGCTCGGTTCCAAGGCAGGCACAGAGGGAGGGGTTTGGGTGGAACAGTCTTTATGGGGATATAAACGAGGGAGGAGTTACAGGTTCAGGGAGCAGGCCAGCCCATAAAGCACATAGGTACATCTACATCTTATAGTGGTAGCACCACCATCTTCCCTCCTTTTCAAACAAAGTCCAGTGGGATGATGTGGTTTAGTGTTCATTGCATTTCCTAAATCCCTTACAGATTCAGCCTGTCTGGTGGTCTTGTCTGTCACTCTGACCATCACAGGGCCTGCTGTGGCACAGCTGTCAACTCTCAGGTGATGTCCGGTGGCTGAGGGCATGTTGGTTCTATGGTGCTGTTCCGGTCAGTTGGAATTTGGGGCAAGAAAATGGGTGCTGATAATGGAATAATTTGGTCAGAGTTACTGGGCCAGGAGTTTCCTGCATGTGCCAGGACTCAGCTAGAGATGGTGTCCTGTCAACTATCCTGATACTCCATGTAGCTGTATTGGGGGTTGGTGTGGAGAAGGCAGACCTTTTCAACCAGAAGGTCAGTTTTGTAGTGTCTGATGTGCCTTCAGAGCAGCACAGGCCAAGGGTTCGTCAGTCAGGATGGTAGTATGGTTCCCGATGCCTACTTCCTTCCTAGGGAAAGTAAAGTACTTTTCATGCAGTGTTGCATTCGTGCCTGTACAGAGAAGGGACCTGGTGCCATGGAGCCTGTTGGGGAGGGTTAAGAGAACTGCCAAAACGGTGGCATTTTCCCTCTCTACCTGTCCATTTCTCCGGGGTTATAGCCCATGGTCTTGCTTGTGGCTATGCCCTTGGCCAACAGGAACTGGTACAGTTCCTGATTCATAAAGGATGAACGTGGTCACTTTAGATATAGCAGATACCCGAGCAGCGAGATGATTCTGTATAGAGCCTTTATGACTGTGGCATGGTCATATCCGGGCAGGGGGTGGCAAAAGGGAAGTGGGAGTATTCATCCATGATGTTTAGAAAGTACACATTCCTGTTGATGGATGGGAGGGATCACTTAGAGTCCATGCTTAGCCTCTCAAAGTGGTGGGTGGCTTTGATAAGGTGGGTTTTGTCCAGCAGGTAGAACTGGGGTTTACACTTGGCACAGACCGAGCAGTTGCATGTCAACTCTCTGATGTCTTTGACCGAGTAGGGGAAGCTGCAGGCTCTGACAAAGTGATAGAGCCTAGTGGATCTGGGGTGGCAGAGGTTGTGGTGGAGAACTTGGAGGTTATCCAACTGCGTGTTGGCACATGTCTCACGGGACAGGGCATCGGGAGGCTTGTTGAGCTTCCCAAGGCAGTACAAGATCTCATAATTGTAGGTGGATAGCTCAATTCTCTATCTCAGGATCTTGTTGTTCTTAATTTTCCCCCACTGTTTGCTTTTGAACTGCACGTTGGTCAGTCAGCAGGATGAATGGTTTTCCAACCAGGTAGTGCCTCCAATAGCACATAGCTTTCACTATTTACTTTGGCCTCTTTCTCAACAGCTTTAGTTTGGGGCCCTGGAGTGTTCTGCAAAAGAATGCCAAGGGCCTTCCAGCCTGGTTGAGCCAGAGCAGTCAGATGCATCACTCTTCACCTGTCAGGTGATGTCGCCCTTGATGCATATGAACACCATTTGGGCTTCTGTCAACAGGGGAAAAGTGTCCAATTTTACCAGGGGGTGTTTTTTTCTGTGTAATTGGAGACCCACTGGACATAATAGGAAAAGAAGCCCAACCATCTTTTCAGGGCCTTGAAGGTCTGGGGTAATGGGATTTCCAACATGGGGCATGCGGTCCGGGTCTGGCCCAATGACGCCATTCTCCACCACGCAGCCCAGGATGGCCAGTCTTGATGTGTTAAAGACTCACTTCTTCTGCTTATAGGTCAGATTGAGGCTTTTGGGTGCCTGGAGAAACTTGTGGAGGTTGGAGTCATGGTTCTGCTAGTCATGGCCGAAGATGGTCACATTGTCCAGGTAGGGAGATGTAGCTTTGAGTCCATAGTCATTGACTATGAAGTCCATCTACCTCTGGAAGACAGAGACCCTGTTGGTGACTCTGACAGGGACATGAAGGAATTGGTAGAGGCAGCTGTCCACCTCAAAGGCAAAGTAAGAGCTCTCCTCTGGTCTGATTAATAGCTGGTGTTAAGCTGACATGAGGTTAATGTTTGAGAGAACCCAGAACTGGGCAATCTCATTGATCACGCTGGCGATGTGGCGAAGTGGGTAGGCATTTAGCAGTGTGAAGCCATTTAAGATCTGACTGTAGTCAATGACCAAGCGCTGTTTCTCTCTACATTTTAGCACCACTACTTGGGCTCTCCATGAACAGATATTGGGTTCTATGAATCCTTCCGCTAGGAGTCATTTGACCTCCTCTTTAATGAAGGTTCTGTCCCCAGGGCTGTACTGTCTGCTCTTAGTGGCTACCAGCTTGCATTCGGGGCTGCGGTTCTCAAACAGGGGTGATGGAAGGACCCGGAGAGTAGAGATGCCACAGGTCGTGTTCGGGTGGGGGGGTCAGCCAGTTGGTGTTGCAGACTGTGAGGGGCAGGTGGGGGCCGTTGAACTACATGTGGATGCTCTGTAGCTGGCACTGCAAATCCAATCCCAGTATGACTGGCGCGCAGTGGTTCAGCATGATCAGGAGTTTAACGTTCCTGTATTCAGTGCCCTGCACAGTCAGCGTCACAGTGCAGTGGCCAATGATCTCAGCCAAGTGGGATTGGGAGGCCAAGGAGACTTTACATGATGTTGGGGTCACCATGAGGGAGTATAGGTGTACAGAACCTGGGTGGGTGAAGCTCTCAGTGACAAATAAACAATTTTTAGGGTGACAGTTTATCTCGGCATTCATCATGGCTTTGACCATTTGGTGCTGGCTGTCTTGATCGAGGATGATGGAGATCAGTGTGTGGTTGCTGTCCAAGTTACTACTGTGTTGGCTTGGGGGCACTCACCAAGATGGCCACTCCCATGTCGCACACATGGTGCTTTCCCGCGCCACCAGGAGAGGAGCCGGATGCGGTGCCGTCGTGGCTTGTCATCTTCAGGGTCCCGGCGATCCATCACCAGCCACCAGAAGTGATGTCTGAGGTGGAACCGGAAGTGAGGCGATCTAAGATGGCGATGGCTGCCGGCTGGACATGGCACTGCTGGGGGAAGGTTGGAACCTACACACTTTCGTGTAGTACTCTTTCTTCCAGATGGAGAGCATGTGACACTTCGGGCTGGGCAGCTTTTCTGGGGATGCTTCTCGTGCCCGAGGAAGTAGCAACTCTGGTGCTCAATTGCAGTAGCAGTGGTCCTGTGTCCCAAGATGGTGACACTCATGTCCCCCACACAGCAGCTGTATTACCTGAAGAGAATGTTTCAGCGCTTCATTGTGCTGCCTCCGACAATTTAGCCAAGTCCACTACTTCCTGCAGGCTCCGATTACCCTTTTCTAGGAGCCTTTGTCTGATGTAGTCAGAGCTGTACCCAGCCCCGCATGCATCCTGTATTAGACCTCTGAGGTGGGCAGCTGCAGAGACTTCTCAGCAGTCTCAGGCTCACCCTGGCTACCACACTGCCTACAGATATTCGTCAATCAACTTGCCCAGTGCTTGTTTCCGACTGCCTAGGAGGAATCATGTGTATATGACATTTGTTGGGGCCTGGTACTGTTTTTGCAGGAACTCCATCACTTCAGAGTAAGTAGCAAAGTCTCTTATCACTGGGAAAACCTGGTGGCCGACTTGAGCAAAGAGCACTTCCCTCTTGTCTTCTTCGCTTCGCACGTCATTACCCCTCACGAATGTGTCGATGCAGTGCACCCACTGGTCGAATTTATTCAAGGTTTCCTGATCCTTGGGGGTCAGTGTCTAATCTCTCCACCCATATTACCTTGTCCATGGTCTAAAATTAAGGAGATTAAATTGTACTACCAATCTACCTCAATCGGACAGAGAATCACCTGTTGCTGCCCCGTTACTGAGGGAGGGGTTTGGACTTTATCGGGATATCTGGGAGGAAGGAGTCACAGTATGGGGAGGGCTAGCCCATACAGCAATAAATATCAATAAACATAGTGGTAGCACCACAATCTGGTGCTGTAAAGTCTGTAAAGTGAAAAGGCAGTTAAGTGACTCATTATCATAATAGAAGAGTAAAAAAAAGGTGATTTATTTATGTAAAAATATGATAGACAAGGAGAAAGTGATGGAGTCTAAATCTCTGCCACACAAGGAGAGAATAATGAACCATATACAAACTTCTAATAGAGTGCATTAAGTGAAGTAAAGTGAAAGAATGGAGTGGTATTAAATCACGTATAATTGAGAAAATAAAGAAAGATGATGAACAATTGTAAAATTGCAATGTGTCAAATTAAAACTAAATTAAAAGAGGATTCCATGTGTCAGAAGGGTACAAATTGGTGCACTGCATCATCATGAGCTTACATGTCTACCATGTTTCAATATATGGCTTCCAACCTAAAATTCAAATCTCTGTGTTCCAACTTTTGTAACATATTTCCTGATAAATCTTCTTGTTCCCTTAATGTTTCAGATCAGATTCCAGCATCAGTTGCCTTTATCTCCATTTATCAGTCTCCTCAAGCTATCTCCTACCTCACCCTGTATGATTTGTCTTTTGCCACATGGCTCTTTTATTCCCCTTTTCTCTCTTTCCCTCTCCCTTTGTCTGCCTCCATCTCCCCATCTGTCCATCATTGTGTACCCGTCCCTAGTTCACCATTCTCCCATTAGCCCTTGCCCAATCCCTCCCACCCTGTTCTCATTACATTGGCTGTCTCCCATCTACGCTGTCTTGATGAAGCCTTCTGACCCAAAAAGTTGGCAATTATTTTTCTGCCATTGATGCTGCTCGACCCATTGGTTGTTTTGCTGCTTCAGATTCCAGTTTCAGCGGTCCCTCATATATCTCATTCCAAAATATTTGTTTATATTATAATACTGTTCAGTTCCATGAAGGCTACACCCCTGAAATATTAATAACCCATCTTTCCTTCATTGAGCTATTCTATTTATTCCCAACATTTATGCTTCTGTGGTTTATCAAACAGCCAAAAATGACCATCTATTTTTTTCTTCATTAAAGTGGACAAATGACAGCCAAATCAATCACTCTTCACCCTCTATTTACTGGTATGATGAAATATAAATAACTCAATTCTGCAATATACACTTTTACCACAGAAGCCAATTACTACAGACATGCTCAGGGTCCATACAAATTCATGTTTAGCTTTACACAGCCTGCACGATATCCCATATTAATTTGTTTTTAGATTGAAATCTCCTGCTGTCTGGAATGGGATTAATCTGGATTTAAATTGAGTTTATCTATATTTCAAGAAACATTAACCTAAATCAACCCTGTGAGTGGAACAAATTGTTTAATCTATCTGAACTACTACTTTATTTGTGTTTGAGCGGTAAGCTATCACACTCTTGCACATTCTGTGCAGAAAATACATGACCATCAGATTCAATTGGAAAAAAAAGGCAAAATATTGCCATTTTAAAATCCTCAGATAAACAGATCTGCATTTTATGACTTTATGTTATAACAGTTGATCATTGAAAAAAATGTCCAAAAGTTCATTATTTAGTAAATGGGAAGTGGGAAAATTATATCATTTGACAAAGTTAAAGCATCAAAAATAATGTCATCACAATATTGCTCGTTGCACTGAAGAAATCATTTTAAGTGATGGATAATAGTGTGTGTATGCCGTAGATAAAAGCTCACACTTGACTGGAGGGAAAACTAACATTTTTATTAGTTTACAACACAACACAGGGTTCATGAACAGGCTTCAGAGAGGTTCTGGGTTTAGTTGGTAAACTAGAGTTATATACGGGCCCCCGGGGTTGGAGCCGAGAAGTCGTCTGTACAGCACACTTCTAGTGAATTCCAGTTCACTACATTCAGCCCTTCCTTCAGAATTAAAGGTCTGTGGATGAAGAGAACAAGGACCAGAAGATGGAAATAGTCACAGAAGAGAAATACTTACAATACTATTTACAGATTCAGGCGGTCTGGGGGTCTGGAGATCCTGGTGGAGCACCTTAGCACTGGGAGGGCTTGGGCCCCTTGAGTCTCCTCCTGTGGTGGAAGGGTAGTGGGCTGGGGCTCTGGCTCAACGATAGAGAGAGGTTTACTCTCCTCCTTGAACCAGATTCCCCTCTCCATACTGTGAATCCTTCCTCCCAGATATCCCGATAAAGTCCAAACCCCTCCCTCAGTACGGGAGCAGATGTGGAGAAAAAAAGCTCGGTAGCTCATGGGCCACCTGAGGCAACAGATCCTCTGGCTAGGTCCCTGATGGAGATGGTGTCCTCCCTGACATCCGTGTACTCCATGTAGGTGTATATCAGGTTGGCATGGAGCAATTTTACCCTTTTCTCCAGGTGGTCAGTCTTGCTTCTCCTCACATGCTTCTTGAGAAAGACCGAACCAGGACTAGTGATCCAGACTGGGAGTGTAGTCCCTGATTCCGACCTTCTGTCGAATGTAAACATAAGCTCATGAGGAGTAGCATTGGTCATAGTGCAGAGTAGTGACCGAAAGGAGTGGAGCGCGATGGGGAGGACATCATGCCAGCGCAAGTCTGGAAGGCCTTTTTGCTTCAGGGCAAGTCTGGCAGCCTTCCAGATCATGGCATTCTCTTTTTTAACCTGCCCATTGCCCAGGGGGTTGTAACTGATAGTCCTGCTGGATGTGATTACCCTCACCAACAGGTACTGATGCAGCTCATCACTCATGAAGGCTGAGCCCTGGTCACTATGAATATAACCAGGATACCTGAACAGAGTGAAAATTGTGCCTAGGGCCTTCATAATGATTGAGGTGGACATGTCTGGGCATGGGAAGGCAAACTGGAAGTGGGAGTACTCATCGATGACCGAGAGAAAATGGGTGGTCCTGTTCGTGGAGGGGAGAGGTCACTTGAAATCAACGCTGTGCCGTTTGGATGATTTAATAAGGTGCAATTTTGGGGGATGATGAAAGTGCAGCTTGCACTCAGTGCAGACCTGGCATGACCTGGTCATTGAGTATGGAAAATTGCAGGACTTGACAAAATGAGCCATGCGGGTGATCCTTGGATGGCAAAGCTCATTGTGTGAGGTCTACAGTTAACTGGTATGTATGGAGGCACAGCATCACCTGAAGAAGGCATCTGGAGGGCCGTTAAGGGCCCCTGGCAGGTAGGCGGTCAAAACTGTAGGTGGAGAGATCGATCCTCCACCTAGCAATTTTGTCATTATAGTTTTTTCCCCTCTTAGCATTGCTGAATATGAATGTGACAGAGCGCTCATTCGTGATGAACGTAAATCTTCTACCAGCCAGGTAGTGGCTCCAGTGCCTTACTGATTCTACAATGGACTGAACTTCCTTTCCAATAGATGGGTTCCAGAGCTCGTGGCCTTGAAGCATCTGTGAGAAAAAGACAATCAGCCTGCCTGCCTGATTGAAAGTAGCAGCCAGGGCTACGTCTGAAGCATCACTTTCCGCTTGGAAAGGTACATTCTCATCTACCACATGCACGACAGCTTTTGTAATGTAACTTTGAGGGTAATTAAAAGCCATCTGGGCTTTGGCCAAAAAGGGGAAAGTGGTGGCCTTTAAGAGGGGACAAATCTTGTTGGCATATTGAGGGACCCACTGGGCATAATATGAAAAAAACCCCAGACATCTCCTCAAAGCCTTTGTGGTTCTGGGGAGGGGAAGGTCTAACAGGGGACGCATCCTATCAGGGTTGCACGCAATGATGCCATTCTCCACCACGTTGCCAAGGATAGCCAGTCATGTAGTCCTGAATACACACTTGTCAGAATTGTAGGCGAGATTCAGGGCTCTTGTCGCATGGAGAAAGCTCTGGAGATTCGCGTCATGGTCTTTCACAGTGTAGCCATAGATGGTGAAATTGTCAAGGTAGGGGAAGGTAACCTTCAACCTGTACTCATCCACCATTCTGTCCATCTGCCACTGGAAAATAAACACTCCATAGGTAATACCAAAAGGGACCCTCCAGAACTGATAGAGTCGACCATAGCCTCAAATGCTGTGTACAGGTAGTCCTTGGAACAGATTGGCAGCTGGTGATAGTACCTGATAATGTGTGATATCGTTCACCATATGCAAGGGAAGGTGTATGCGTCCAGCAGTGTGCATCTGTTAATTTGCTATAGTCAATCACTAACCTGGACTTGTTTTCCACCTTTACTACTTGTGCTCTCCACGGACTGGTGCTGGGTCTCCTGTCCTCCAGCAGGCGCTGGGTCTCCATCTTTATAAACTCCCTGTCTGCCACGCTGTACCTCCTGCTTTTGGAGGCGATGGGTTTACAGTTGACAGACAGGTTTGGGAACCGAGATGGGGGGTCGATGTTCTGTGTGTAGGGGCTCCAAATGGGTTCTGTTTTTGAGGGCACTCCGTTCCGAACCAATACCGGGGTAAGGGACCAGAAAACTTCAAGGTCACGCTTTTAAGGTGACACAGGAAGTCCAGACCCAACAATGCACACAATTCATCTAAAATGTAGATACAAATTTTCCAAAATTCCCCCTTCAAATGACAATGTTTCTGTACCCGCGATGAATGGGACTGGATGTGTGTGGGTGCACGCGCAGGACAAGGAATATCACTTAACTACCAATCTTTGGCTTTGAATTCCACATCTCAGGATATAGGAACTAACGAATTACACTGATTTCTAAGGGAACTGCAAAAATGTACTTAGTATATTTTAAATAAATTCCTCCCACATCTTTTTCCAAATTCCAGGTTGAGACTTTAAGACTCTATCCTTTTCTGTCATTTAGGTTTAATTGATGTTGTCCATAAACACATAGGATCAAGAATCACTGAGGAATCTTATCTATCCTTTTTGTCTCTCTAAAACATGGCAACTGCTTCCTCTTGAACTATTAATCTATATGTAAATCAACTAATGCATTTTGATTCTGGTGTATTATGCCATTAGGCTAATTATTTGAGAAATTATGCATGTTCTTGACTGATACTTCAGTTTACCTCATTGTGCTTGACAGTCATTCAGTTAGATGATTTATGGAACTTCCTCAAAATACAGGCTATTTCTAATTTGCTATTAATCAATCAAATATGAAGGGTTTTTTTAAAAAAACAATCAGATTTTACTTCTCAACTGTATCATAGCTCCTCTATTTCTATGCAGAGACATTATTTCATAAGCAATATATATAGTATTCTGAATTGTGGAAATTTCATTCTCAGCAAAGATAGAATTAACCATTGTTTTTATGTCTGTTAATTCACCATCATTACCAAACAAAGCTTTATGTTTTCTATCTTTAACATGGAGAATAGTGCTGATAATGTTGGACAACAAAGATTTTGCTCCCTGAACACTTTTTGGTATATTTTATGGATTTCGAGGAGTTGATCATGAAAATCACCATCACATTTCCTATCACACGCCACTTTTTAGATCTGCCATTTTTTTGTGATTTCTTGACATATTTTATGTCTACTTCAAGCATCCAAAAACATGAGTGCAACATGTTATTTACAATTCATTTTCTGCCTTCACACTTGATCTTTTCCCTGCGGATCTTGGTGCAGTCAATGAAGGTTTCACCAGGACGTTGCAACCATGGAAAAGAAGTATCAGAGCAAGTGGTATCCATTAATGCTGGCCGATTAATGGACACTGTCACGACAGGCATCAGATGGTGAGTACAAACAAAAATCAGCGGCAAAACATTTTTAAGTCAGTTGAACTAATGCAATACGCCAGTATTATTATTCAATTAAACATGCTAAATACAATAAAAGTTAATTTACATGATACAGGAAAGCTTGAAGTTGTTTATCATAATTCCCTTTTTTTTTCAAGAAAACCTTTCGAAAAGAAAATTGTTGTCTTGACCCTTCCCTTAACCACCCTCCCCTCCCCATTTCCCACCCCCTATAATCTGGGAGTATTTAACTTTTGATTCAATGAATTAAAAACACCTGTCTTAAATTCCACAAATACAAGTTTCTACTTGTGGGAAAATGTCAATGATATTATAAAAGCTACTTTTTTTAAAGTTTAGTTTAGTTATGGAGCTTTATTTCGAGGAAATGTTGATGGGAAAAAAAATTATAATTTTTTTAGTAGCAAGTACTTCTTGGAAAGTTTGCTTTAAGTCTCTGTGAAAGACAAAAAGAACCAATATTCATGAAAGTGAACTGCTATTAAAGTTAATTCTGGAGTTTGCATAAGGAAGAAAAATGTGAGTATCTCCCATAATCAGTTCTGGGAAAGGTCTGACCTGTACAAAAATGAACAGGCTGCAGCTGAACTGGAGTGGGACTGATATCCTAGCAGGCAGGTTTGCTTGATCTCTTGGGTAGGGCTCACTCAAACTCATTTGGCAGGTGGATGGGAATGTGAGTGCAGAGAATAGGGCACAAGGTGGAAAGGGTGATACTATGTATTGGAAGATTGTAAGGAAGGGCAGGCAGGGGAGGAAGCATAAATATAGTCAGTTGGAGGGTTTGAAATATGTTGATTTAAATGCAAGGAGTATTAGAAATAAAGAAAATGAATTTAGAACATGGATCAGTACATGGTGTTTCAATATTGTGACTGTTACAGAGACTTGAATGGTGGAAGGGCAGCATTGGCTGATACAGGTACCAGGGTTTATGTATTTTAAAAGAAAAATTATGGGAAGAGAGAAGGGGAAGAAGCATTACTAGTCAGGGATAGTATCACATCTCTAGAAATGCAGAACATTATAAGGTCTACTGATTCTGTTGGATGGAAATCAGAAGGGATCAATTTCTGTACTGGGAGTAGTCTATTGACCCCCAAATAGACCTTAGGACACCAAGGAACAGCTAAGTAAGCAGATTTTGGAATAGTGCAGAAATTGGGAGACTTATATTTCTATAATGTTTACTTGCACCTCCTGACTGCAAAAGGGATAGATGGGGCAGAATTTGTCAAATTCCTAACTCTGTATGTGGACCAGCTGACATGAGCAGAGGCTTTACTGGATCTAGTACTGGGTAATGAACCTGGTCAGGTAGCAGACCTTTTGGTGGGGGAACATTGATGTGATAGTGATAGTTTAAAAGGCCATTGGGATTCTGGGCTTAATTAGTATGGTACAAAAGTTAAGAGGTCATGTTTCAACTCTACAAATCTCTGGGGAGACCACACTTAGATTATTGTGTTTAGCTCTGATCACTCCACCATAGGAAGGATGTGGAAAGTATGGAGAGGGTGCAGAAGAGATTTTCATTAATGTTGCCTGGATTTGAAAATAAGTCTTACAAGGCAAGGTTAGCAGAGCTAGGACATTTCTCTTTGGAGCAAAGAAGAATGAGAGGTGACTTATTAGAGGTCTACAAAATTCTTAGAGGCATAGATAAGTCAATGCTTTGTCACCAAGCTAGGACTGGAAAACACTAAATGACATCTGTACAAAGTTAAGAGAGGAAAGTTTAGGGGTAAGAGGTTTTTTTTTTAATGCACAGTTTGGGTGCGTGGAATGCTTTTCCAAAGATGGTGGTGGAGGCTGAAACATTATGGACACTTAAGGGACTCTTAGTCATATTATGGATGGAATAAAAATAGAAGATTGAGGTAGGAAGGGTTTGGTTTAATTTTTGGTAGGAATATATAGATTTACACAATATGGAGCACTGAGGAGCCTGAACTGTGCTGTAATGTTCCATATTCTAAAATCCAATATAATTGTGGGAAAATCTCAATGATTTTGTGATGTGCATTCTCAACGAATGAAGCTGCTTTGGAAAATTAGCTCTATTACTGTAAAGAACTGACATTAAATACTTTACCTAAAATATTTCAATGACCTTAAAAGCTCTTTGGTGTTACAATAATACACAAATCATGATCATATTTCTCAGAATGGTAGAACTGTTGAGTTTTAACACCTGCATTTTATTAAATCTTTCAAAATTTCAAGTTGAATTGTCTTCAAAAATCTCCAATTCCTACCTTTTAAGAAGAAAAACTGTCAGAATGATATTATAAAAAGCTGAGAATAATCTCTATTTGAACCATTAAGATGCAGAATAATTGTATTGCTGCAGAGCAGATGCACTGAAAATTAGTCTCTCCATAGTTACTCTATAAAAAGATTCAAAGGTCACATCAAATATTGCAAATTACATTACACCTAAATTCATAGTAATCCTGACATATATTTTGATATAAATCTATTTTAAAAATTATATATATGCTATTCATTACATTTTAATTTTCTGTTTCTGAGTGTTTATTTCTTTAATATTTCAGGTAGTCATGTTATAACAAATAGCCCTGTTTGGTAATAAACTGAATCACATCTCATATAAATCCCAAAGCATATAAATTTGTGTTTTATATGTTCCTGATCAAAAAACCACTAAAGAAAGAAACATTTGAATAGACAAGAATAATCCTCAATCGATCACTTGATTAGGAGCGGAGTTGCCACATTTGAAACTTGATTTATATTCAAGCTTTCTCTTGAATGCGAAGATGCCAACAAACCAGAGGCAGAAGATCAATTTCAACAAAGCAAAATATCCAGACCTCCTTACTGAGTGCACAGGATAGTGGATAATGGTGAATGAGTCACAAGAGAGCTGGTTTCCTAAATTCAGCATTCATGTCATTTAAATGCTGTGCAGTAAGACTTTGTTCCACCTTTACACGGCACATGCTGATTCAACTGAATCTTCCATGGTCAGCCAAATTACATATCCAACACGTGCTCCTGAATGAAATAGGCTTCTCCACTTGAGTGCTTTTACAATGGAAGGGTGAAATTAGACACTGCAGCATTTGTTGAAGGTTAGGCATTCTCCTTGTTCAGAATATTTAAATTCCAAAAATTCATGTACATTAAAGCACTAATTGAAATCCAATGTTATAAATTGTGTTCCATTTCACTCCCAGCTGAATCTTGCCAAGAACCAACACATGATGAAGAGAGGTGGGTGGATTTTAATCCTTGAATGTGGCTGTTGAAAAACCAGGGTAAAATATGGTAACATTGGATGTTGACATCAAACAGTCCTTGGTATGGACATCAGCAGGATCTCAGAAGGTCCTCAGGGAAAATGGATTAGCAATTTAAAGACATGAATCATTAATTAGGATGGTTCAACTGCAGTTTTTATATTAGATTCCAGGGTTCAGTGAGTTTCATGAAATTTGCCAGTGGCAGTGTGACTGGAGCAAAGCAATTCTTGATGGGGAGTGAGAATTCGCAATCAATCTGACCAGAAATACTGTGCCCTCCTTCTGAACCCATCTACTGCATCTGTTCATCATCTTTCACTCCTCCCTGGTTCACCAATCTTTTACTGGCCCACGTCGATCCCGTCCCAACCTATTCTCACAATAGGTCCTTTCAAGCAAAGAAAATGCCTGACTGTAAAGACAAAGATTCTCTGCCCCTACATCTAGAGACTTATCTTTCTGAATGCACCATAGCCAGCTCCGAGGCACCAAATGCAACCCTTCTCGGGAAAGGCACCCTGCCACTCCACAAGTATGTGGTTAGCTGCAGGCTAATGACACCATCAGCCCGTGACCCATCTCCCCACTCTCCCTCCATGGCCCCATCAAGGCAGGGGCAGCAGGCAGGAGCCATCAGGCAGTGGGGGCCAGCGAGAGCCATCAGGGCAGCGGGGGCCAGCAGGAGCCATCAGGGGGAAGCTGGTGCAGGCTGCAGTAACCTGCTTCGGCCTTCGGGACTGCTCTCTGCAGGTAGAACCGTTCTTGGAAAAACAGAGTGGTTCTAGCTGCATGGAGGATTATGGGTAGGGAAGGTGGCCATTGCTGTGCTGCGTATTTATGATGGGTGGCATTACGATACCAGTCGCCTCGCCTCCATCAGATCTGAAGAGTACTACGAGACACCGCTCAACATGAATGCAACACTGAAGCAATATTTTGGGGCTGCTCTATGAAAGATACGTTTTATGATTTCCCTCCACGCTTGTAGCTGGCCTCCAGGTGGAGGCCTGGCATGAAATGGCCTAATATTAAGCATCTCCACTCTGCACTCTCAGACTTAACGAAGCATTCTGGCCTGAAACATCGACCATCGTTTTTCTCCCATTGATCCTATTCAAGCTGTTAATTTCTTCCATCAGATTATGTTTTGCTCCAGATTTCAACATCTGCCATTTCTTATGTGTCATCAGTTGCATGATTTTGTCAAGAACTTACTTCAAGGAAATTATATTTAAGTCATTTCTTATCAATTCTTTGAGATTTTTTTGTGAAAAATATAGCATATATCATTGTCAGGATGGTTCTTCTGTTTCAATTAATCTGGAACGACCTATTTATTCCATTCTATTTATTCTAATTGAAGACATCTTCCTGAAATATCTGACATCCTATATAAGGGTATGTAATCAGGCTATGATGTCTCCCTGTATCTCACACATTATTTCCTGCATTTACCTTTATTCTGTTTTATGATTTAAACCCAAAGTTAAATTACTTACATTTGCTGCACCATCATCCAGAATATCAACTTCTAAAGATGAAGAACAAGAAATATATATATTTTTTTGAAAGAGGAGGCTTGCTAGGTTGTTAAGATCATTGGGGTACAAAATAACCAGAAATGGTACTGCATGTGAAAGGAACAGTTCACATATTCACTGGTGATCTAAGTCCAACTAATGAGACTAGCAGGTGAAAAGGATTTTTAACAGGGATCAATGTCAATGTGTATTGTTTTGCCCTTGCCAGAAGACATCCTTCTTCATTATTAACTTCTGTGAATGACAGATCTGTATAACATTGAACAGAAAATGGTGATCTTGAAAGAGTGTGGGAGGACAAGCCCATGATGTAGCTTTCTAATCTACCCATCATCTGAAAAGTTATTTGCAAGGTGTACTCAGTAATAAGGTTGAGAATTGTATTCACCTGATACTTGTAGTTGTCACAGAAATGTCTCAAATCAAGGCTGTAGATAATAATCTTGGGATTACATTTATCAACTTTCAATAATTTAAAGTGCACAAAGTTTGTCTCAAAATAAAATAATCACAATTTCTGCCCGGAAAATATGCTTTAACTTGCATTAATATGTTACAAGAGGATAAGAGTAAAATTCCATGAGGATCAAAAACATCACAGAGTTGGATTGGGGTGGGGGGGCTTGCATTCTGCAGGAGAGTCCCACAAAATATCCCAGTATAATTTACATAATAATTATAACATAACAAATCAACCTTGTGGCCTTAAAGCTAAGATATATTGACATCACAGAAGCAAATCAATATTTACAGAAAACCACTTCTGTGATTCAAAGAAATATAGGCATGCAGCAAAAAGAGAAAAAAGACAAAGGTCAAGTTTATTATCATCTGACTCTACACTTACAATGAGACAAAACACACACACACACACACACACACACACACACACACACACACACACACACACACACACACACACACACACACACACACACAATGCCAAGCAAATTTATACATAGATGGGTGGCACAGTTCATGTAACAGTTAGCATAAGGCTGTTATGGTGCAAGCATCCTTGGTTCTAATCTGCCATTGTCTGTAAGGAGTTTGTACGCCCTCCCCATGCCTGCATGGGTTTCCTCCTGGTGCTCCGGTTTGCTTCCCCACTGCAAATCGTATGGAGGTTGTAGGTTAACTGTGTGTAATTGGGTGGCACAGGCTTAAGGGATAGAAGGGCCTGCTACCGTGCTGTATATTTAAATTTAAAATTTAAAAATATATATATCAATATTTCAGCATAATTTACACAATTACAGGATACTGTTCATCAATCTTACAATCTGTTAGAAGCTATTTCCCAACCTGGCAGTCATGAATTTGATGTACTTCCTTCCAGATGTTTGTGGGTTAAAGTTACTGTGTGATTATTTTTTTGAGGCCTATTTAAAGCACTGCTCCAGGTGGATGCCTTTAATAGAAGAAAGGGAGACCCCAGTGATCTCATCAGCCATTTTGATGATCCTCTGTACTGGACCGATGCTTTGCAGCTACTCTACCTCAAAATTATGTAGCTAGACTGGACACTCTTAACTGTGCTCTAGTAAATTATTTATGACTTTTCCTTCAGGATTAATTGTTTTTGTTAGGTTACCATAGTTACTATGATGTCATATGTCATAATATCCTAGCAGATGAAGTGCTCATTTTCTCATTCTTGCGATGACCATGGAAGAGACGTGAGCACTCGAGAAACTTTTCTTTGAATTTATCATCATTATTCATTATCATTATTATTCATAATTAATCATTAATTATCATTTTAACCCTAATGCTGAATAAGATATAATTTGTAATTGTCAGAGCAAAGTACCAAAATTTAAGAAAAATCTGAATGTTACAAAGGCAAGTCATGTTTACAAGTTAAATCCTATTCATGTAACTAATGTATTGAGAGTAGGAGGAAAATTAGAAAAAGCAATAATGCCAGAATAAGTAAAACATCCAATCATCTTAACTAAAGAATTTCATATTTTTGATTTGATTATTCGACATATACATGAGGAAACCGGTCATGGTGGTTACAATCATATATTATCAGAATTGTGCCAGAAATATTGGATACTTGGTGCTTCATTATTGATCAAAAGAATTATATCAAAATGTGTTATTTGCCAATGTGCAAATGCTAAACCTGGATAACAATAACTGGCAGATTTACCACAAGACAGAGTTTTGTCAGTGAGCCCCCATTTACATATGTGGGAGTTGTTTTTTTTTGGTCATTTGCAAGTAAAACCATGAAGAAGTGTTGATAAGCAATACGGAACTATTTTTACTTGTTTGACTACAAGAACAATTAATAATGAAGTAGCGTCATCGTTTGATACAGATATTTTTTTATCAATGTTTTTCGACATTTTATCACCAGACGTGGTTAAGTGAAGGAGTTACATTCTGATAATGGATCTAATTTTAAAGGAGTGCAACTAGAGTTACGAAAAGCAATTCAAAATTGGAATCAACATCACATTCATGATTCATTACTTCAAAAGGAGATTAATTGAATATTTAACCCACCTACAGGATAATATCATGGTGGTGTGTGGGAAAGAATGATTAGATCAATCAGGAAAAATTCTTAATTCTATTTTGAATAATCAAATGCTGAATGATGACAATCTTCAGACAGTATTGTGTGAAATTGAAGCTATTTTAAATATCCGTAGAATAACTAAAGTTTCTATCGATTCAAATGACATTGAGGCACTTACACCGAATCTTCTCTTACTTCTTAAATCTAAACCTTTAATGCCTCCAGGTCAATTTCAGAAAAAAATATATTTATACAAGATGCAGATGGAGACAAGTGCAGTTCATTGTGGATTTATTTTGGAAAAGATGGGTTAAAGAATATCTTTCATTATTACAAGAAAGACAAAAATGGCCTAAAGCTAATCACAATTTTGTATGTGGAGACATTATAATTATTATAGTTGATTCTTCACCAAGAAATTTTTGTTTGGTGGGGAAAATAGTGGAAACATTTCCAGACAAGAAAGCTTTTGTTCAGCAAATGGGGATTAAAACCAAGATTGGCTACTTGAATGAACCTATTACTAAAATCTGTCTTTTACAAGAAGTAAAAAGTTTTGATTTCTAATTTGATATTTACCATATTTACTTTTGTATCTGTAATACTAATTATTATGTACTAGTCATTAATGTCTATTTTAATAATTATAGGTGAGAATGTAGAGGTTAAAACCTTGTGGTTATGATTTATGGTTGTTTTATGACTTTTCCTTTAGGATTAATTGTTTTTGTTAGGTTACCATAGTTACTATGATGTCATATGTCATAATATCCTAGCAGATGAAGTGCTCATTTTCTCATTCTTGGAATGACCATAGAAGGGACGTGAACACTCGAGAAACTTTTCTTTGAATTTATAATTATTATTCATTATCATTATTATTCATAATAATTTATTATCTTTTTAATTTGTTTATAATTGTTTGTGCGAATCATTATTATTTACAATATGCTTTGTTTTATTCATGCTATGAAGTGCAAAGCTATAAAAATGTTTATTTGCTTTTATCAAAGAAAAAATAAAGCTATTTACAGCTGCAATTATGAAGTTTGATTTATTTGGATGAATACGACCCAATTCGGAATATCGAGGCTGACTTTTCTTAGAGGATGTTTTGAGATTAGGAAATATCAGAAACTGGGAAGTGACATCTTCACAGACGACTGATACAAACAAATTGACTGCACCACAGAGATAATTTTTTAAAATAGAATCAATGAAGTGCACAAGTAAGTCCTTAAATGAGTCTCTGATTGAGTTTGTCGATGAGAAGTCTGATGGTAGATTAGACAATATGATATTAGGAGAAGATAATATTGAGAAGAATTATTATTCACCTGATTTTATACTTGATTTATTTTTACAGTCAATTACTGTCATGAGATGCCATCGGTTGTATCTATTTTGCAAGTCATATGTGTTATGGGTTCACATCATTTGTACTGTGGCTAGGTTGGGGGCAATTTAAATTGGAAGGAACAAGCACCGAATACTTTTGAGCTTCATCTTTTTCTACATGAATGTTAAACTGCTCTCTTAGCCCTCTGCCATCACTTCTCAGCTTCTACACTCCCACCTGTATCTGCCTGTGCTCCTCTCCCCTCCTTCCTCCTGTGCTCTCCTTCTCACTGCCTCCCCAATTGATTTTTTGCTCAGGCACCTACCTGAGTGAAGGGCTCAGGCCTAAATCATTTCCTATCTTTCACTTCTTGTGAATGTTGGATGACCTGCTGAATTGCTTCAACACAAATGTGTATTGCACTTGACTGCAGCACATGCTGATGCTCCTGTTCAACTGCAATTCTTGTGTTTTATTTTATGTGTTTTTTTTACATATAACTTGCATGATTTTTCCATTCTGAAGTGTCTCCCTACCTTCAGGGAGTGGCCACTTACACAACAATGACCAAAACACCAAAAATCTGTATCACACTACGAGTTTAGACTGAATACCTGAAGTGTGGTATTTAAGGAGACTGGATGCCCTATTCATTAACCCATTGTTCACTGATCACTTGCATTTCAGTTTAGACTGCAGATAATCCATGAAAATAACTAGAGGTCAAGGAGATAAAATGTCCGAATGGGAATGAGTCCTTATTCCAATTCTGATTTTCTACACAGACTCCATTCTGGGCAATTGCGAATAATTTCCTGGAATGCAGCGGAGGTGTAAAAAAAATCATATTTGACAGTGGTTAGCACCTGTGAGGCAGGGAAATGAGAAAGAGACTGAAGGTATTTTTTAATGGTGTAACAATGTCTTGAAGGCAGCTCAACAAAAAGAAAAAAAGTTGAATTTACCTTTTTATGTAGAAAGCCTTCAAGGAAGAACCAGTATAACTTTACACTCAGCAGAGTCTGGAGCCATCTTCTGGAGCTGAGGGAGGTGGGGTGAGTGGTGCAGTAGCTCTGCCCATTGCCATGATGTCATCCATACACACTGAGAATGGAAAGTGTCCTACAACCAAAATGGTGACCGAAGATGAGGTAAGAGCGCTGGTGGAGATCTTAGGACTCAGGCAGATCTCCTGCACAACAGAATTAGCTTTATTACGGCATACGGGATTTTAAAAATCCCATTCCTGGGATTACCAGCATGACATCATCAACTGGCCCCTTCGCAGCCACATTTAGTGGCATTGCCTTCATGGAGGAGTGGGAGAGAGTCGCTCTACCTCTGACTCTATCCTCCTTTTCATTTGATTTTCTTCTCTATTAAAAAAAAGGCCTTGAGAATGATGCCTATTCTCTGGGAGCCCTTTATGCAAGGGAATGCAGTGAGTGATCCTAACGACGTGAGAAGAACCATTGCTTGTACAGAGAAATGTGACTGTGCATTGATCAGATCCAATTGTTGCCAACTGAGTGAAAAGTGGTGATTCCATGGATGATGATATATCAAATGTGCCTTACTGAGTGCCTGGAAATGGTAAATTGTTTTTGTGAGTTAAAAAAACTTTTTCAAGTCTCAAGAGTTTTCTAATTGCTGACAAAGGATATGGATAGATTTCATTTGAAATGTAGCACCATGGTGCATCTCCTGCTCCACGGAATGCAAATTGGATCACAAGGTTATAGTGTGCATCAATCTCAGCTGCTAAGATGACATTGCTTTTCAATAGCAGCCCAACAAAGTGGCTTTAAATCCTTAGAGTGTTATTGTGTACTTAGTGCAAGAGGCAGACTTTTCAGCCCTCTTTAAGTATTGACCTTCAAATCTCCTCAGTGGCTGAGAAGATGGTACAGGAGGAGGCATTTCAATATCTTGGATTATCTTTTTGGGACCTTTTCTGGGGAGGGGCTGACCTGTACAAATGGGACAGGTTCCAACTGAACTGGAGTGGAGGTTTGTTAATGTTGTGGGGGGAGGGGGGAGAGGGGGAGGGGGGGGGGGTTGGGAATGAAAGTGAAGAGGCAGAGTGAGAGGTGGTTGATGCACAAGTAGGAGAGCTGGTAGGGAGTTTGTGTGGAAGGACAGGCAGACAGGGCAAAACTGCAGAGTCAAAATAAGTGACCAATACATGGCTAAAGGTTTTATATTTCACCTAGCATAAAAATAAAGAGGATGACCTTGTAGTGCAGCTAGATATTGGCAGGTATGATGTGGCCTTTGTGGAGTCATGGCTAAAGGAAGGATGTCATTGGGAGTTCAATGTCCAAGGAAGCACAGTGTATCGAAAGGATAGATAGGTAAGCAGAGAGGATGGCGCAGGTCTGTAGGTAAAGCAAAAACATGAAATCATAAGAAAAAGGTGACAGGATCAGAAGATTTTGAATTGCTGTGGGTTGGGAATAAATGGCAAGGGTAGAAGGATATTATTGGCAGTTATATACAGACCACCAAACATTAATCAGGAAATGGATATGTAATAATCGTGCTACCTGAGAAAGTACGAAAATAAGCAGCAGAACCACAAAATACAAGGCACAGATTTCATTTGAGTCACACCAGCAGGACTGAGTAGTATTAATGTCAGATGGCCAGTGCTACCCTGGTTAATACCGGAACCTCATTCAAAGTTTACAGTGGGAAGGTACAGTATATATGCCAATTTTTATCACACAATCTCTTACAAATTGATAAGCATATCCCTTTGAATGTGTTTGAGGTACATTGTTTCATGTCTTAGCTTAACACATCTCAGGGTGTACTTTCTTAAGAAATGGAAATAATTGACTTCAAACAAGTATTCACATGAACAAGTCAGTTCAAATAGATTTCATTTCTTACATACAAATGAGTTACTGTCTGGGAGGTTCCATCCTAATCTACTTCAACATCAGAATTTTGAGTATACTTTTAATTAACATGTAAATTATCAGTCCAACAGTAAAATCAAACTATATTATTTACAAGGGGGAAGGGAGCTTCAAAATGAGGTAGGATCAGAACAAAACGTTGCCGGCACCTTAGTGCTGACAAGCAACCCTGTGGTTATCGACAGCCATTGGCAGTTTGACAGATACTGTAATCAGCTGCCGGGTGTTCAGGAAATTATTAATGAATGGAAACCACTCCCATTGTGATCACCACAATGCAATAACATTGCATAACCTTTCATGTATTTTAATGTCTTAGTCTGATTGTGTTGTTCAGCCTGTTTGGAGTAGAATCAGTGGGCTTTGGATAATGACTTTGAAAAGTTAATTTAAATGTTAAATTAGCTTGTTGGGGGGGGGGGGCGGGGGGGAGTGTCAGCTTTGAGTGAACATATGTTTTTTTTCCTAACACAGGTTTTAGAGCTAGGTAATTCTGTATTTAATAAAAACAAAATCAGTGGTGCTTTTCTCATACTGTAATGTCTGGCTATCATAAAAATTCAATCTTTAACATACAAATTATAGCAGCAATTTGAAAAGATGTGTCAGAAGCGCAATGTTATAGCAGGGGGATGTTAACATACAAATTGATCGGGAAAACTAGGTTTAGTTTGGATCTCAACAATTAGAGTTTGTAGAATGCCTATGAGATGACATTTTAGAGCAGCTTGATGATGCGTTCACCAGGGGACCAGTTGGACTGGATTGGATGTTGTGCAATGCACCAGAGGTGATAGGAGGCTTAGGGTAAAGGAACCCTTAGTGGGCTATGATCATAATATAATTGCGTTCAACTTGAAAGTAACAAGGAGAAACTAAAGTCAGAAGTGTTGGTGTGCAGTGGAGTAAATGGAATGACAGCGGCACAAGGGAGGAAATTGCCAAAGTAGATTAGAAAGGGGCCCTAGTACGGAGGACAGCAGAGAAACAATGGGTAGAATGTCTGTGGGAAATAAGGAAGGTTCAGCACAGATACATACCAAAAGAAAGGAAATATTTAAATGTAAAAAAAGGTCACCACTGTGGCTGACAAGGTAAAATCAAATCAACGTGAACATAAAGGGGAAAACAAAAAAAAACAAAAAAATAGTGGGAAGATATAGAAGATTGGCAAGGTTTTTTTTAAAAATTGCAGAAGACAACTAAGAAGCTCATAAGAAGGGAAAAGATGATGAAAGTCAGCTAGAAAATAATATCAAAAAGTTTAAAACATATTCAAGTATATAAAGAGTAAAAGAGAAGTGAGAGTAGCTATTGGAAAATGATGCTAGAGGAATATAATTGGAAGACAAGTAGATAGCAGAGGAGCTAAGTTAGTACTTTGCATCAGTCTTCACTGTGAAAGATGTTCGCAGTGCGCTGGATGTTGAAGGGTATCAGGGAAAGGAAGTGAATGCACTTACTATTTCAAGGGAGAAGCTGCTCAGAATGCTGTATGTGCTTAGGGTAGATAAGTCTCCTTGACCAGATATATTGCACTATTAGCATCTGAAGTAAGTTGCTGTAGTGAATCTGGAGACACTGATAATGATCATTCAGGAATCAGTAGATTCTGGCATGGTTCTGGAGGAATGGAAAATTGCAAATGTCACCTCACATTTCAAGGGAGGGAGGCATCAGAAAAGTAAAGATATAATGGTTAAAACACAGAAGTCTGCTGTTGTAGTCTGGCACACTGATCTCTACCTTGCTGATGCCAGATGACAGCACTCAAACACCTCCTCCTATTTATCCCCCACAGGATCCCACCACAGCTCATCAAGCCACCGACTCTAACACCATCCCTATCCTCATCACCTCTGGTCTTCTCCATCCCATGGCCATCAATCCTATTGTTTATCATCCTTGAACCTCTTACCTCTTATACCTCTTACCCAAGATACATAAATCATCCAGGTACACCCATTGTTTCTGCTTGTTCTTGCCCCTCCAAACAAGTATTGTCTTACCTCAATGCCATCTTTTCTCCCCTCGTCCAATCCCTTGCCATCTATATCCAAGATGAATCACATGCCCTCCATCTTTTCAATAGCTTCAAATTCCATGGACTTGACATCCAATCCCTTCACACCTCCATCCCCACCCCAAAAACGTCAAATCCATTTGTTTCTTTCATGACAAGAGACCCTCTATGACCACCTTCCTCCAACTGGTTCTCACTCTTAATAACTCCTCCTTTGACTCATCCCACTATTTTTTTCAAATCAGAGGAGTAGCCATGGGTTCCTGCATGGGTCCCATTTATCCCTGCCTGTTTGTGAGCTTTGTGGAGCTATCCATGCTGCAAACTACACAGGCGTGACCCCTCAATTATTACTCTGCCTATTGGAGCTGCCTCATTCATACACCCATGACTTCATTCACTTTGCTGCCAACTTCTACACTGTTCTCAAACTCACCTGGCCCATCTTCAGCAACACTCTCCCCTTTCTTGATCTCTCTGACTCCGTCTTGGGAGACAAACTTTCTTCAAACACCTCTTTTACAAACCCACCAACTCCCACAACTACCCTGATGGAACTTCCTCACACCAAGGCCCCTGCAAGGACTCTCTTCCCTTCTCGCAATTTATCCATCTCCACCGCATCTGCCCCCAAGATGAGGTCTTCCAGTCCAGATAATTTGAAATGCCTGCCTTCTTCCACAAATGTGGCTTCCCCTACACCACCAATCAATTAAGCACTTATCCACATGCTCTCCATTTCCCATTCATCTGCCCTGGTCCCCTCTGCCCCCAGATGTAACAAACACTGGATTCCCCTTGTCTTTCCCTACCACCCCACTTGCCTCAACATCCAATACATCATTATCCTGTATAATTTTTGCCACCTACAACATGATCCCACTGCTAAAAACATCTATACTGTGTCCAATCATCTATTCTAACCAATCCCCCCCCAACCACCACTGGCATCTTCCCTTGTGGCCACAGGAAATGTCACATGCCATACAAGCCCACACCTCCTCCTTTATCATAGTCTGGGACCCCAAACATGCTTTTAAATTGAAGTCACACTTCACCTATGTATCAACAGGAGTTATTTACTGCATCCAGTGCTCTCTTTGTGGCCATCTCTACAGTGGAGAGATTGGCACAGACTGGGAGATTACTACACTGTGCATATTTGCTCTGTCCACCTCAGTGACAGGGATCTCCCAGTGGCCAACCAGTTAAATTCCATGGCCCACTCCCATGCTCACATGTCTGTCCTTGGCCTCATATACTATTCCACCAAGACCACCCAGAAATTGGAGGAACACCCCTTGATTTTCCATCTGGGCACTCTCCAGCCAAATGATATTAACATTGACTTTTCCAGTTTCTGCTAACCTGCGCTCCATTCTCCCTCTCTTACCTTGCCCTTTGTCTTCTTTCCACCAAATCTAAATCCCTTTCCCTCTCCATTCAAAAACACATCCCCCCTCCCCTTGCTTGATGCTGTGCCCTCTCTCACTTATCCACCAATTGTATTTGGGACTGTGTTCATCTCCTTGACCCTTCCCCCACCCCCCCACCCACCACCATTTTGTTTGGGCACCTGCCAAAATGTTTTCATATCTTGATCAAGGTCTCAAGCATCTTTATATTTGGTGTATAACATGAGTTTGACCTGCTGAGTTCCTCCAGCATTGTGTTTTTACTTCCACCACGGTGTTTGCAGACTTTCATGCTTTTTTTTCCCCTCCAAAACACCTGCTGCCTGTAGCAATACATCATTCTGTGTTGAAGTCATCGTCTTGTTTATGAAGTACGCTATCTGCTACAAATTGTCAAGTCTTACACATTGTGCATTCCATTTTTATGCACTTGAGGTCCTCCTACTTCAAGGTTCCCAGATCAATTTAAGGCTTTTCTCCTTAGAAGTTACAAGTGTCATGATAATGAATATGTATGAAATGTACCGGAAATCACGTGGTATGAGAGAGAGATAAGAGCACAAGCAGGAGAACAAAGGAAACTGGAAAATAAAGACTCTGAGAAGTTTACCTGATAAAACTTGTGTTCGATGTTTTATTAACTTCACATTTCGGGCCACAAATGTGACATTGGCGACGAGGATGGGATAAGCTTGAAGAAAATTAAAGACTAAAGAAGATTACAGAGGATTAAAGAGAACTTCAAGGTGATAAGAATTTTCTCTTTGACTCAGTACTTTTGGGGCTGGAATATTTCCTCATGGCTGGGGCAGACGGTGACTTTCTAACGCATAGTGGAATTGCTCATTTTGACCCAACGGGTGATGCAAGCACTGTAAGTGTGAAGTGGAAGGCATGGCTGAATGAATTTGAATCCTATGCCTATTTCTAGATACCGGTACAGTTGAACAAAAAGCGCAGAGAAGGGCGTTACTTCTTTTCACTGCTGGTCCCGTGGTACGGGAAACATTTAAGACACTTTTGAATACTGGAAGGAAGGATGAGTACCGGAAAGCGGTAGATGCATTAAATGCACACTATGTAGTGACACCAAATGCTACATTTCAACGCCATTTGTTTCGGAGAACGAGACAAGAAGATGGCCAGACAATTGCTCAGTACGTGACGAGACTACACCAGCTAGCTGTTGGATGCAATTACATGCCAGCTGATTTGGACAACCAATTATTGGATCAAGTCGTACAGCACTGCAGATCAGATAAACTCAGAAGACGTCCACTGGAAAGAGGGAGTGAGTTGGAACTCACTGATGCTTTAACCATTGCTGCTGCATTAGAGGCTGTTGAAGAGCAATTTCATAGCATGACCCTGAAAGACAACTCAAGCCAGCAAATTAAGAGGCTCTCACATCGCCATAACCAGCCAAGATATACGTCGACACAGGACGTGGAGTGTTATAGATGTGGAAACCGAGGTCACTTTGGAAAAGACCCATATTGCCCGGCCAAAGGTAAAGTTTGCGGAAAGTGTGGAGGTAAGGACCACTTTGCAAAGAAGTGCAAAAGCAAATCCAATGCAGACCAGAAGAGGAAGAGTACAACTTCCAAAGGCAAAGCCTGGGGGAAAGGAAAGTATCCTGGAAAGAAAGATACCATTCGCCAGATAGACGGTGACGATGATGATACCCAAGAGGAACAGAGTTGTTACCAATTTACGTTGAATGAAGTACATCATGAGAAGGTCCCAGTGATCATTGGTGGAGTGACAGTGCAGGTCATTGTAGACTCAGGCAGTGACAGTAATGTGATTGATTGACATTTATGGGAGAAGTTGAAAAGGAAAAAGATCATCTGTACCTCAAAGAAGTGTTCCAAGAAACTGTATCCATACACAGGAACCAAACCATTGCAGACCATTGGATGTTTTACTGCAACTGTTGAAGCTGGAGATAAGTACACCGAAGCAGAGTTTATGGTCATAGAAGAGAGGGGAGAACCATTGCTGAGTAGAAGCACAGCGCAAGACCTGGCAATACTTCATATTGGAGCTTGTGTCAATTCAATTCAGTCATACGAGGATATGAAGCAAGAATTCCCCGCAGTCTTCCAAGGAGTAGGAAAGTGAAAGGTCGACAATTGATGCTAGCGGTAGATGAAACAGTCAAACCCAAGGCACAACCAATGCGCCGAACTCCGTTTGGACTTCGTGGGAAGGACGAAGCCAAAATTAAAGAATTGATCGAACAAGACATTATTGAACCGGTGGAACATTCGACACAATGGGTCAGTCCCGTATTGATTGTGCCCAATCCAAAGGGTGACATAAGACTATGTGTTGACATGAGAATGGCCAATGAAGCTATAATTAGAGAACGACACCCTATACCAACAGTGGAGGAAATACTTCAAGAACTAACTACCAGCAAGGTATTCTCAAAAATTGATCTGAAATGGGGCTATCATCAATTAGAGCTGGATCCAGGTTCCTGAGATGTAACAACATTTGTGACTCACTGTGGATTGTATCGTTACAAGAGACTTGTAGAGCTCATCGAAAGAACCAAAGACTTGTTGATCCAAACCAAGGCTTTTATTAGCAAAAGACCGGAGCTCTTCACAGGTGGCCGACCAGTCCGGAATGATCCGACCTGGCTAGGGACACAACCCTTTAAGGCCCAAACAATAGGTGTGGCTTAGCTCTCAGCCAATCGCTGTAAGCACAGTCTAGATACAGTAACTATATACACTATGTACATTGGTGATAGATCTGTACTATCACATTCACCCCTTCTTGGAGAATTGACCCGGGAAAAAAAAAAAACAAAAACGAGGGAGAGAATGAAAAGGAAGGGGTAGGTCAAGGACTGTAGCGGTCAGGGGGTCTGACCATCCGGCGTGACCGCCGTGGTGCCGGGATTGGGGTCGCTGGAGTGGTGTCACCAGCGGGCTCATCGGGTGCGACTGCTCCGTCGCTCAATTCCCCAGTTGTTTTGTCGGCAGGGTGGCCCGAGTCATTGGGGTGCTGTTGGTCCTTCTGTTGCGGCACGGGGCCTGGAGCATAAGGAGTTGGGGGGTTTGCTGGGTCTACCGCGTCCTGAGCTAGGTCCCGCACCGAAACAGTGTCCTCCCGCCAGTCTGGGAACTCCACGTATGCGTAATGTCGGTTCGCGTGGAGTAGAGTCACTCAGTCGACCAAGGGGTCGTTCTTTGAGTGCCGGACGTGGCGTCGCAAAAGGACGGGGCCAGGGACGGTGAGCCATGCCGGTACAGTGGTTCCCGATTCGGATTTCCTCGGGAAAAGGAACATCCTTTCGTGGGGGGTGGCATTTGTTGCAGTACATAGGAGGGAGCGGATGGAGTGTAAGGCACTAGTGAGAACCTCCTGCCAGTGAGAGGTGGGGAGACCTTTAGACCGGAGAGCCAGTGTAACCGCTCTCCATATGGTGGCATTCTCCCTCTCGACCTGGCCATTACCGCGTGGGTTATAGCTCGTGGTCCTGCTTGAAGCAATACCACACTCCAGAAGGTACTGTTGCAGCTCTGCACTCATGAATGAGGACTCCCTATCACTGTGGATGGAATTGGGGTACCCGAAGATGGTGAAAATACTGTGAAGGGCCTGTATCACTGAGGTGGCAGTGGTGTCTGGGCAGGCCACAGCGAATGGGAAGCGGGAGTATTCGTCGATGGCCGTAAGGATGTAGGTATTACGGTTGGTCGACGGTAGGGGTCCCTTAAAGTCTACGCTAAGACGCTCGAAGGGGCGGGTGGCTTTGATGACATGGGAGTTATCCGGACGGAAGAAGTGGGGCTTGCATTCGGCGCACACCGAACAGGCTCGGGTCATGGAGCGGATCTCCTCAACTGTGTAGGGTAAGTTGCGCGCCTTGACAAAGTGAGCAAACCTAGTGACCCCTGGATGACAGAGCGCCTCATGGAGTTTCCGTAGTCTGTCCATCTGTATGCTGGCGCACGTCCCCCTGGAGAGCGCGTCAGGCGGGTCGTTGAGCTTACCAGGCCGGTACAGGATGTCATAGTTAAAGGTGGAGAGTTCGATTCTCCATCTGGCGATTTTGTCGTTTTTTATCTTACCACGCTGGGTGTTGCTGAACATGAAGGAGACCGCGCGTTGATCAGTCAACAGTGTAAAGCGCCTCCCAGCGAGGTAATGTCTCCAACGACGTACCGCTTCAACTATGGCCTGGGCCTCCTTCTCGATCGAGGAGTGTCTACTCTCCGGACCCTGGAGGGTTCTGGAGAAGAAGGCTACAGGCCGACCGGCCTGGTTCAAGGTGGCTGCCAGGGCGAAGTCGGATGCATCGCTCTCGACTTGAAACGGGACAGACTCATCGATCGCGTGCAGCGTCGCAGCAGCGATGTCAGATTTGATTCGATCGAAAGCCGCTGTGGCTTCGGTCGAGAGGGGAAAAGAGGTGGTCTTGATAAGAGGACGTGCCTTGTCGGCGTAGTTTGGAACCCATTGGGCGTAATAAGAGAAAAGGCCCAGGCAGCGTTTGAGAGCTTTCTGGGTATGTGGGGGGGGTAAGTCCATTAAGGGAAGCATGCGGTCAGGATCTGGCATGACTATCCCATTTTCCACCACACAACCTAGAATAGCGAGTCGTGTGGTCCGGAAAACACACTTGTCCAAATTGTAAGTCAGGTTTAGCTGACGGGCAGTTTGAAGAAATTTGTCTAGGTTGGCGTCATGGTCCTGCATGTCGTGGCTGCAGATGGTGATATTGTCCAGATACGGGAAGGTAGCGGTTAGCCCGTTCTGGTCCACCATCCTGTCCATTTCCCGCTGGAAGACCGCGACACCATTTGTGACCCCGAATGGTACCCTGAGAAATTGATATAGCCGCCCATTCGCTTCAAAGGCCGTGAATGGTCGGTCCTCGCAGCAGATCGGGAGCTGGTGGTAGGCCGAACGTAGGTCAATAGTGGAGAAAATGCGGTACTGGGCGATCTGGTTCACCACATCCGTGATGCGTGGCAGGGCGTACGCATCCAGGAGTGTGAAGCGGTTAATGGTCTGGCTATAGTCGACCACCATCCGTAGTTTTTCCCCATTCTTGACAACCACCACCTGGGCTCTCCAGGGGCTTGAACTGGGTTCGATGATGCCCTCATCCAGCAATCTACGCACCTCACTCCTAATGAATTGCCTGTTTTCGTAACTATATTGCCGACTTTTGGTGGCCACAGGCTTCCAGCCAGGGGTGAGGTTTGCGAAGAGTGCTGGCGGGGCAATCCGGAGTGTGGAAAGGCCGCAGGATTGGCCCCGGGGCACGGGGGCGGGTTGCTCGGGTGCTTCGGGAGTGGGGCGATGGCAGACCGAGAGGGGGGCGTGGGGTCCCCCAAAGTGTAGGGACACCGTTTGGAACTGACACTGGAAGTCTAATCCCAGCAACACTGGGGCGCACAATTGGGGAAGGACGAATAATTTAAAGTGACCATGGTGATGGCCGTCACGCCCTGTACTTCCAGCGTGGCGATGCAATACCCCTTTATCCCAGTCGAGTGCGACCTCGTCGCTAATGAGATCCTCTGGGTAGTGGGGATAATGTCAAGTCCCCAACGGAGGGCCAGATCTGGCTGGATAAAACTGTCAGTTGACCCAGAGTCAAATAAGCAATTGGTGTAGTGTCCATGCACTTTAATCAGTTCCATTGCTCTGGTGAGGGGATGAAAGCATTGCTGGTTTAATGTTATTGAAGCAGTTGACAGGCGAGTTTTGCGCGATGACGTCACGCAACGGGATGACGTCACGCAACGGGATGACGTAGTCAACGCTCGAGGAGCAGGTTGGAGAACCTCCCGGAAGTGCTGTTGTGGCGGGTGAATGGTAAGTAGTGGGGTTTGTAGTTGCTCGTGATTGGTGGTCGGGCCCTGGCGGTCGTCAGCGATGGACGCTAGGGTGAGCACCTGGTTGGCCGCGGGGGTGGGTGCGGCGGCGGTAGCGTCGGCCCCGGGGGTGTCTGTGGCGGCAGCAGCAGCGGCGGTAGCGTCGGCCCCGGGGGTGTCCGTGGCGGCGGCAGCAGCGGCTGTAGCTTCGGCCCCGGAGGTGTCCGTGGCGGCGGCAGCAGCGGCGGTAGCGTCGGCCCCGGGGGTGTCTGTGGCGGCGGCGGCAGCAGCGGCGATAGCGTCGGCCCCGGGGGTGGCTGTGGCGGCGGCAGCAGCGGCGGTAGCGTCGGCCCCGGGGGTGTCCGTGGCGGCGGCAGCAGCGGCGGTAGCGTCGGCCCCGGGGGTGTCCGTGACGGCGGCAGCAGCGGCGGTAGTGTCAAGTGTTCCGCATGGGGGCGAGAGGCAGGCCATCACCATGGTTGCGACGATGGGTTGCCCCTTCCAGGTTCGGCGTCTCCGTGACGTCAGGCGTTGCCGTGCAGGGGAGCCCTCGCTCTCATTGGACGAGAGCTCTGGGGAAGAAGAGTTTGAATGGGATAGTGGCGGTTGAGCTTCACACGAGGCACTGTGTTTGCTGGCGGCCATTTTAGACCTACAGACTGCAGCAAAGTGGCCCTTTTTAAGGCACTTCTGGCACCTGGCTTTTCTTGCTGGGCACTGGGATCTGCTGTGCTTGTCCCTCCCGCAGAAATAACATTTCGGGTTCGCACGGGGCAGGGTAGCAGCAGCCGACAGGCCGTCAGGGATAGGGTAGAAGGGCACTTTACTCACATCAGAACGAGGGGTCCAGTCCCTAGAGAGCTCGGTGGACTTTAAGGCTGCATCCTCCATTGTGATTGCAATCCGGGCCACGTCCTCTAGTTTTTCTACCCCTTGTTCGAGCAAACGCAGCCTCACTTCGTTCGATCGGAGCCCGGCCACATAGGCATCCCGGACGAGGTCGCTAGTGATCTCGGCAGCAGTTTTGTCCACACAGTTACAGTCCTTGCCCAATGCCTTTAATACTTGTAAATATGCCCTGCTGGACTCGCCGGGCTGTTGTTTCCTCAACGCAAGCATGAGCCGGGCATGAACTCTGTTCACCGGTTGATCATACAGTCCCTTCAGTACCTTTATGGCTGCGGTGTAAGTGGTCTCATCCTGGATGTTCTCGTAGACTCTCAAGGACACCATAGACAGCAATGCTGTTAGACGCTGGTTATCCTCCTCTACCTGAATGAATCTCAGGAAGTTTTCAAAGTTCAGCAGCCAGAACTTAAAGGCTTTGAAGGCTGTAGCTGACTGTGGGTCGATATCAAGTTTTTCTGGCCGAGTTAAACGCTCCATCCCTTTCAAAAAAAATTCTTTTTGCTAATAAAATTGTAGAGCTCGTCGAAAGAACCAAAGACTTGTTGATCCAAACCAAGGCTTTTATTAGCAAAAGACCGGAGCTCTTCACAGGTGGCCGACCAGTCCGGAATGATCCGACCTGGCTAGGGACACAACCCTTTAAGGCCCAAACAATAGGTGTGGCTTAGCTCTCAGCCAATCGCTGTAAGCACAGTCTAGATACAGTAACTATATACACTATGTACATTGGTGATAGATCTGTACTATCACAAGACTATCATTTGGAATTAATGCAGCTTTGGAGATCTACCAGTATGAAATCCATCGAGTGATTCAAGGCATTCCTGGAGTTGCCAACATTTCAAACGACATCATAGTCCATGCACCAACGAAGGAAGAGCATGACAAACGGTTGAGGCTTGTACTATCTAGACTACAGGAGGCAGGCCTTACCGTGAATGGAAACAAGTGCCAGTTTGGTGTGTCAGAAATGGACTTCATGGGACACAGACTTACACGGGAAGGATTAAACCCTGCAGAGGCCAAGGTGAAAGCTATTGCAGAGGCACGTGCACCTCAGAACGCAACAGAGGTGAGGAGTTTCCTGGGATTGGTCAATTTTTGTGCAAAGTTCATTCCTAATTTCGCTACAGTGGCAGAACCACTAAGGAAACTAACCAGGAAAGGTGTACCATTTCATTTTGGATCTGAGCAGAAGAAAGCGTTCACAGCGCTGAAGCAAAGCCTGACAGATGCAAAAACTCTTGGATATTACAATCCGGCGGCATCAACCAAAGTCATAGCGGATGCCAGCCCGTTGGTTTAGGAGCCATGTTGGACCAGATGCATGATGGAGGACCAAGAATCATTGCCTATGCCAGCAGATCGTTATCAGATGTGGAAAGAAGATACTCTCAGACAGAGAAAGAAGCACTCGGACTTGTATGGGCCTGTGAGAGGTTCCATGCATATTTATACGGCATTGAATTTGAACTCATCACAGATCATAAGCCATTAGAGGTGATCTATGCACCTAGATCCAAACCATATGCCAGAATAGAGAGATGGGTACTCAGACTACAACCCTACAAATATAAAGTAATCCACATTGCAGGGAAAACAAACATTGCAGATCCGCTGTCAAGATTGGTGAAGGATGGTGGTCCACAATCCAAGTCAGAATTGGGAACAGAAACAGAGAGCTTTGTAAGCTTCGTAGCTATTCAGTCGACACCGAAAGCTGTGACTACGAAGGAAGTCGAGAGAGAATCCGAACGTGATCCAGAACTCATGGAAGTAAGAGAATGCACACAGAGTGGACAATGGGACAAGTGTACTCACAAGGCTTACATTCCCATTAGAGACGAACTTTGTTGCATCGGACAGTGTGTATTAAGAGGTTGCAGATTGGTGATACCGCAAAGATTGAGACTGAAGATCGTATCCTTAGAGCATGAAGGACACCTAGGTATTATTGGTACCACGCAAAACCTCAGGACCAAGATATGGTGGCCAGGTTGTGATAAGGACGCAGAAAAATTTGTTAAAACTTGTCACGGATGTCAAATCACAAGTAGGAGTAATCCGCCAGAACCGATTCGGAGTACGCAACTCCTGACAGGACCATGGATCGACGTAGCTGTTGATTTTCTTGGACCTTTACCGACGGGTGAATCAATTATGGTAGTGATAGATTACTACAGCAGATACTATGAGTACGTGGTGTTGAAGTCCACAACCATTGAAAAAACAATACAAGTGTTAGCAGAGATATTCGCAAGATATGGATTACCTGTTACATTATACTCTGACAATGGTCCACAATTCATTTCAGAGACATTTGCGGAATACATGAGGACCACAGGTATCCACCATCATAAAGTAACTCCGAAATGGCCGCAAGCCAATGGAGAAGTAGAGAGACAAAATCAGTCCATTGAAAAATGATTGAGGATTGCACACGCAGAAGGACAAAATTGGCGAGAAGCATTGCTATCTTATGTGGCTGTCTATCGAGCAACGCCTCATGCAACCACTGGAAAAAGTCCTGCAGAAGCATTTTTTGGGAGAAAAATCCGTACAAAAATGCCAGAAATAAAGGAAATCCGAGACGACCAGGAGATGAGGGACCACGATGCTGAAAAGAAAGGTGCAGCAAAGCTGTACACTGATTCGAAACGTGGAGCCAAGTACTCAGACATCATGCCAGGAGATAATGTTCTAGTGAGGCATGAAACTGGTGGTAAGCTAGACACACCTTATTACCATCAACCCTATACTGTCGTATCCAGAAGTGGCAGTATGGTGACAGTCAAGTCTCCGACTGGAATCCTGTATAAGAGAAATATATCAGGTGTAAAAAGGTACCAGTCCAGAGATACATCGAGCGAAGAGGTTGAAAGGCCAATACGAGATGCTGAAACTGAGAGACCTGATGATGTTCCAGAGGCAGTTACCAGCACTCTTGATGAAGTAACTAGAGCGCCAGAAACACCCGAAGCCGTGGCGAGCAGTATTTCCGACGCTGAGAGTGAACAACCGAGAAGCGACGACAATATCGCAGGCAGGCCGAAACGAAACTGGAAAGCGCCCAAACGATACGATGACTTTGTGCCATAGTTTTAATAAGAACTTTGGGACAGTATTTTAATCTTATATCATAAAGTGCATGTATGAGTGCTGTAGGAAGTAAATTTTATGTAGTTGAGTTATAGTATTACCATTAGTTACGATGTTTGTAGGTTTCCGAGGGATATTGGTAAGTGAAGGTAAAGTTTATTTCTGATTAAAGGAGGGATGTCATGATAATGAATATGTATGAGATGTACTGGAAATCACGTGGTATGAGAGAGAGATAAGAGCACAAGCAGGGGAACAAAGGAAACTGGAAAATAAAGACTCTGAGAAGTTTACCTGATAAAACTTGTGTTTGATGTTTTATTAACTTCACATTTCTGGCCACAAATGTGACCACAAGTACATTGTACTGTTATTTTGAACCAGTTCCTGTGGATTATCATCCTCTGTAATTTACTTGTATTTGTTCTGTTTTCAATACTATTTTGCACAATATTAGTATTATAACCCTATGCATTTCTATTAGGGATGATTCATATGGACAGGGTCAGGAATGTCTTAGAGCAGCTGCAGGGCTTTTTGAAAGAGTTGAAGCAGTTAGGAGATGGGAGTGCCTGGGGATGGAGCCAAAGACGAGGGAGGATGAGAAGTGGTGAGGTGCTTTTGTGGGGGAGGTTGGAAAAGGGAACAAGAAAAGGCAGGAAAGGTTAAAATAGAAGGTGTAGAGGAATAGGAATATGATACAAGGTAAGGGTTCAGTTTTCTAAAACATTGCCTGTCCCCTAGCAGGAATGGTTTGTGCAGTTCTGGCCCCCACACTTTAAGAAGGATGTGATTGATCTGGAAATGGTGAAGAGGAAAGGCTCCAGAATGTTTCATTTATAGGGATAAGTAGGAGAGCTGGGTTTGTTTTCTTTGGAGGCAGCAGGCTAGCATGAAAGAAGTACATAAAATGATAAGAGACCCATTGCCGTGGCATCTAAAAACAAAAGTGCACACTTTTTAGCAAAGGGGTGAGAGATTTAGAGGGATACAAGAAAAACATTTTCACCCTGAGAGTGGTTAGAATTTGGAGTGAGCCTCTGATGGGCAGGTATTCTGACAGCATTAAAGGAGTATCTAAACAAATACTTGAATTGCTGAGGCATAGTTGGCTAAAGAAGGAGTGCTAGTGAATGGGATTAGGATAGATGGATACTTAACAGTCCACGTTGACAGCATGGACCCAAGGACTTTTTCATAAATATTATTCTAATATCTGAAGCAAACAGCCTCCATTTCCAGTTGTGTCAAAATGCCTCCAACTCACACACCACTCATCTGCTTTATGTCCTTCATGACTTACACACAATAACATTTGAATTAGTGAACTATGGATGATTTATGCAAAGTAATTTTATATAAAACTTCCATGAACTAACAATGATAGGCTGCTTTCACAATTCACAGACACTCAAACTGTGAGCTTGATGCTGCCGACAGAGACTATGGAGACAACAGCATCACATTTCCCCCTTCACGCCTACTCCCATGGCAGCCACAAGCTGCAGTTGAACAAATATCCAGATCAGGTTTTAGCATCCTTAGCAATGAGTGTAAACCATCACAAATAATATTTCAAGCAAACACCCCAACTTTTGAACTTTTTTGGAGATTTTCAGTGCAGTATTGACACTAGACACAAAACCCATTAGTTCACCAATGAAGCTTGAAGTCCACTTGTATACCCCTTATAATGAGGACTCAACTTTCTCAGAAGACTCTGAAAGTTCTGCTTGTTCCCCTTGTCCATCAACTGCTTTTGCAGGTGTACCCTCAAAAATATACTTTGCGAGTGCATCACTGTATGGTGTGATTGCAGGTCAGTTGAAAGAAACAAGCAGCTACAGAAGATAAGGAAAACTGATCAGTACCCCCCCCCCCCTCTCCATGGTCTCCATCTACATGTCCCATTGCTCAGGAAAGTCACCCACTATTTTGATGGACCTATTGTGCCCTGGGCACACTCTCTTTTCCATCTTCCATCATCCACACTCAAGAGTGTGAGCATGGACCAAAAGACATAAACAATTTCTTCACTGCAGTCATCAGGCTCCTGAATAAACCCCATTACAGTGATATCATGCTGTCCTTCCTTGGTACTAATTGATCTTTACTTTTCCTTACAACTCTTTATATTGTACATTGCGCTCTTCATGCAGCTGTATGAATGTTTGAAATAACCTCTTCTCGGAGAACCCTTCTCATTGAACCAGGCATAATGTGACAAATAAACTTAAGCTTAAACTTAAATCCAGCAACTCAAGGACCACAGTTAGAAAAGGTGTGAAGTACATTCAATGTGCCATGCCAAATAATACAGCATTCTGCTTTCAGATTTATGGTTTCCTTCTTTCCATTTGCTTTTCATTCAGCACCCTGGACTTTATGCAAGAAACTATGAAAGATTCTTCACTTTATGACTCCAAGTATATGCTTACTGCCATATCCTATAATGTAGTCAGTGATTAGAAAAATTGTTGCCTTTAGAATACCACACCATTGTGCAAAATTAGGTTTTTAAAACATTTTTCCTCTTCAGTGAAAATATAATTACTGTTATATATTGTTCTCTACAGCCTGATTCTTACAGTCTTTATTTTGCTCTTTTCATTTTACCTTTCACTCTCTATCCTTTACTGTCAATTACATTTTCCTTTCCCCCTCTCTTCCCTTCCCCATCTTCTTTCCTTCAACTGTCCTCTCCCTCTCTCCTCTATTCACCAAACATCCTTCCACTCCCTGCTTACTGTTCTGCTCTCCCTCCTTCCTCCACCATTGTGACCATGCCTCTGCCCCACATCTCCCCTTTACCATTTTATTCAGGTGCCCGCTGACATTTTTTTCCATAATTTGATGAAGGGCTCGAGCCTGAAACATCAGTTCTGTATCTTTATCCTTGCTATATGAAGAACAATGTTTGACCTGTTTTTACTTCAACTACGGTGTCTGTAGACTTTCGTGTTTTAATTAGTATATTTTATACCTAGTTTTTTCCCTTTCCGGCCATGTTCCCAATTCTTTTCTTTTTCACTTAGTTCTCATCAATTTACTTGTTATTTCTGACTGAATAATTCTTATTATTTTTATTTCATCTGCCATTTCCCCATCCTTCCATTTATTTTTAAAAATATTTTTTAAAAGTTTATTTCATTCAACTTTTTTATTTCTTACTTATCACTGTTACACTTTGAAACTATTTTCAATATTTTCATGCTGTATTTATTTCCAACACAATTGCATGTTTTGTTCAGAATTAACTCTCCTTGCAATCAATATTTAATTGCAAGCTTGCTTGTGCTTTATTTTTCATTTCGCTGTTTCATACTTTGACATAGATAATGCAGCAAACAGGCCCTTCAGACCATGAATTTTCTTTGAACAGGATGACCAAGTTAAACTAAAATTCTGCTGCTTGCACGTGATCTCTTTCCCTCCATCCCCTGCCTCTAAGACCCTCTTTCATACACCACTATTGCCTTTGCTTCCACCGCTTATCCAACCTCATTCCAGGCACCTACCACTCTCTGTGTAAAAAAAAACTTGTCTTCGCACATGTCCTTAAAACTTCCCTCCCCTCATCTTCAAGGTACATCCTCCAGTATGTGACTTTTAAAAAAATCTTTAAAACAGATTCTGACTGTCTACCAATGTTTATTATAATTTTATAAACTTCCATCAGTATACAATGCTCCAGAGTAAATAACCCATGTTTGTTCAACCTCTCCTTGCTCACACCCTCTCATCCATTGCCACATGGAGGTAAGTTGATTCTGTACCCTTTCCAAAGCCTCCACATCCTCCCTGCAATGGGGTAACCAGAACTGATGTTTCTTTATTGCTTTAATTTTCTGCCTACTGTCCACTACTGTGAGCTGATTCTTCTCTTTAACTTTTACTATTTGATCTATCGAACTAACCTGAACAAATTAAAAAAAAAATTGAGGGTGGGTGTGGGGGAGAAAATTAATTTGCACCATGTTCTCAATAAGAATGATCGACACAGATATTTCCTCATTTCTTGTTACAGTACAACTCTGCTTATGCAAAATGGTTGGAACCAGGCCCATTTCGGATAAACATTTCTTTTTCTGAGAATTGGTCATTTAAAAAATCAGACCAATAGCAACAGAAAATCTTGTGTTTAACCAACAACAAACAACAAGGGAAGGTTCTTTAAGCATAAAAATAAAGTTAAATTCTCACCAAATAAATGCTGGCTACTGCCGATCCCCGACACTTCCATATCGAGGACCTGCTCATGCTGGAAGCCTGAGGGTCCCACTCCCACCTGGGTGCTTGAGGTCCACACTGCTACCGGAGCCTGAGGTTTGCTCCTGCTGCTCCTGGGAGCCCAAGATCAGCTGCTGCCGGTGCCACGAGGTTCACTGATTTTGGAGAATCTGATTTTGGATATTCAGAGTTGTCTTTGTCTTTGGCTTGGCTTCGCGGACGAAGATTTATGGAGGGGGTAAAAAGTCCACGTCAGCTGCAGGCTCTTTTGTGGCTGACAAGTCCGATGCGGGACAGGCAGACACGATTGCAGCGGTTGCAGGGGAAAATTGGTTGGTTGGGGTTGGGTGTTGGGTTTTTCCTCCTTTGCCTTTTGTCAGTGAGGTGGGCTCTGCGGTCTTCTTCAAAGGAGGTTGCTGCCCACCAAACTGTGAGGCGCCAAGATGCACGGTTTGAGGTGTTATCAGCCCACTGGCGGTGGTCAATGTGGCAGGCACCAAGAGATTTCTTTAGGCTGCATTCCCATCAGCACCACAATGAAATTTGATGGAATCAACATCCAGGGGAGATCAAAGGGCAGGAAGTTAATTGGTCTAATCAGGTGAATGCTGTACCTTTAAAGTTAATCAGAAATGGAGGATTGTACAGTTCAGGATTTACTCACCTCCAACTTTCAAGACCTTTGCACTGGCTTCAGGTACAAATTAGGGATGTGGCAGTATATTTTCTATTGATCCGTTTCATTAGAGTGGAAACACTCAACATCACCCAGAATATTTTTTTGTTTAAACAGTTTCCTGACTTTCCTCATTGAGTCTATCTTATTCTTATCATATTTATTGAATACAGTGAATCATGAAAGTAATTCCTTATGAAACATTTTTTAAATATGGCTCAAAGAATTATTGAGGATCCTTTCCATCCAGCACACTGTATCTTTGACCCACTACCATCAGGGAGGAGATACAGGAGCATCAACATCAGAACTGTTAGGCTGGGGAATAGCTTCTTCACACAGGCTGTGAGATTGATGAACAGTATCCTGTAACCGAATAAATCATCCCAAAATATTTATATATTTATCTTTCTATGTGATCATTATGTGAGCGCCAGGGTCTGGAGAAACTCTGTTTCATCTGGTTATATATGAATGGGCATAGAAAATTTACAACACAATACAGGCCCTTTGGCACACAAAGTTGTGCCGAATATGTCCCTACCTTAGAAATTCTAACCTCCATGTACCTATTGTAAGGTAAAAACATCATGAGTTGGGATCAGAGAAGGAGTCACCCAGTACTAAGGAGTAACAGGATGCAGGTGTGACCTTATACGCTCAAGATAAGTGTGGCAATAACAAGAATGATGTGCAGCAGACTAACAGAGAAGGGTAGCAACAGCTTATTCATTGGACAATGTCTTCTTTCTTTGGCTTGGCTTCGCAGACGAAGATTTATGGAGGGGGTAAATGTCCACGTCAGCTGCAGGCTCGTTTGTGGCTGACAAGTCCGATGCGGGACAGGCAGACACGGTTGCAGCGGTTGCAGGGGAAAATTGGTTGGTTGGGGTTGGGTGTTGGGTTTTTCCTCCTTTGCCTTTTGTCAGTGAGGTGGGCTCTGCGGTCTTCTTCAAAGGAGGTTGCTGCCCGCCAAACTGTGAGGCGCCAAGATGCACGGTTTGAGGCAATATCAGCCCACTGGCGGTGGTCAATGTGGCAGGCACCAAGAGATTTCTTTAGGCAGTCCTTGTACCTTTTCTTTGGTGCACCTCTGTCACGGTGGCCAGTGGAGAGCTCGCCATATAACATGATCTTGGGAAGGCGATGGTCCTCCATTCTGGAGATGTGACCCACCCAGCGCAGCTGGATCTTCAGCAGCGTGGACTCGATGCTGTCGACCTCTGCCATCTCGAGTACTTCAACGTTAGGGATGAAAGCGCTCCAATGAATGTTGAGGATGGAGCGGAGACAACGCTGGTGGAAGCGTTCTAGGAGCCGTAGGTGATGCCGGTAGAGGACCCATGATTCGGAGCCGAACAGGAGTGTGGGTATGACAACGGCTCTGTATACGCTTATCTTTGTGAGGTTTTTCAGTTGGTTGGTTTTCCAGACTCTTTTGTGTAGTCTTCCAAAGGCGCTATTTGCCTTGGCGAGTCTGTTGTCTATCTCATTGTCGATCCTTGCATCTGATGAAATGGTGCAGCCGAGATAGGTAAACTGGTTGACCGTTTTGAGTTTTGTGTGCCCGATGGAGATGTGGGGGGGCTGGTAGTCATGGTGGGGAGCTGGCTGATGGAGGACCTCAGTTTTCTTCAGGCTGACTTCCAGGCCAAACATTTTGGCAGTTTCCGCAAAACAGGACGTCAAGCGCTGAAGAGCTGGCTCTGAATGGGCAACTAAAGCGGCATCGTCTGCAAAGAGTAGTTCACGGACAAGTTTCTCTTCTGTCTTGGTGTGAGCTTGCAGGCGCCTCAGATTGAAGAGACTGCCATCCGTGTAGTACCGGATGTAAACAGCGTCTTCATTGTTGAGGTCTTTCATGGCTTGGTTCAGCATCATGCTGAAGAAGATTGAAAAGAGGGTTGGTGCGAGAACACAGCCTTGCTTCACGCCATTGTTAATGGAGAAGGGTTCAGAGAGCTCATTGCTGTATCTGACCCGACCTTGTTGGTTTTCGTGCAGTTGGATAATGGTATGATAATTTACTAAGTGCGTGTCCTGGGGTATAAAAAAAAACACCACTTGCTGATATCGTTAGAATGCGCCTTCTCCAACTAACACTGTTAGTTGATTTCGACTCAGTCTGGTGCCTGACTCACTTATTCTCGAACAAAGCTGACCTAACAATTTGGTGACCCCGACGTGATGGGTGAGTGGACACTAGACGACGGTTTCTGTTTTTCTTGACAATCATCTCAGCCGGCTGACAAAAAGGTCCAGAGAAGCCTGTTTTAACAAAATTCTCTCTCTTAAAATCTTTATGATTGTCAGTAAGAACTGGAGATCGGACAAATTAGACGATCATAATTGAAGGTCGTCACCTGCCAGGATTGTAACACGTAAGTGTTTACAGACAAAACTATAAAAGTCCTTAAGGTGTTTTAGTGACATTTGTTAAGTGCTTCACCGACAAACTACTAGAGTTTAAAAAGTCTTTATTGTGACGTTGCAAAGACAAATAGAGTGAGAAGGTGGTCTAAGAACAATTGGGGACCTGAGTTTTCTGCCCTAAACCGGTTATTAAGAGGAGAAATCTCCCACGTGAAGGTTGGGCTTTGAATGAAAACGAAGGTTCAGGCTTATTGGTCTCAATTGTATAAGACTCGCTTATAAATGTCCGGTAGGTATGATAATGTCTGTATACTTGAAAACTTAAGAATTTATTTCCCAAATTCACCGTGGTGGAATACCACAGCGGACATTAGAGACCTTGAGATGACAAAAAGAGTACTCAGAGATGCCTGCCTGGTGAACAAGGGCGATAACCAAAGACTTCAAAAGCTGTGTCCGGATCAGGTAGGAGATATCAATGAAAAAGTTGACAGAATCTTAAGAGACACACGGTTTATTCGAAATATTTTTGACAAGTTAAATTAAGGTATTCCCAGCATCACCAAGGAGATAAAGTTACGTAAATTCATAGATTGGTACAGGGAAACTGGACAAAAATATAGCCCAAAAACTTGGTTTCCTAGTTGTAACCTAACTTTCAGACCTCTTTGGGAAAACAGAGAGTGGAAGACGAGCAATCAGAGTATACAGGACAGTCTGAGGTCCACCGGAGGACCAGACTTGGAGACAGTTTCACTAAAAAACTTTTGTCATCCGGCCTGCAAGGAGACATATTTAAAGGCGATTTTTGTTAACATAGATCATCTAAACGGAGAAGAACCTAAATTAAGAGAGGCATTAGGAAGCGACCCCGCAGCAATGGCTGCACAGTTGCCTGCTAAGACCTTTGACCAAGTTATTAGGGCGGGAGCGCCGAGATGTTCCTGACAGGTGAGGGAAACAAAATTCTAAAGTGCAGGGTCTTAGATAAGCTGGAAGAAACAAAACACAGAAGGGAAAGGAAAAGTGCCTGTTTCCGGTTTCCAGCCACGAAGTGTCCGGGTTTGCTCTCTCCCTCCCTCCTTTCCCCCTCCCCACTCTCTCTTCTCTCCCCCTCTCTCTCTTCTCCCCCCCCTCCTCTCTCACCCACTCCCCCTCCCAATCCCAATCTGTGGCGGTGCTGCCCTGAAATCCCCAGGTGGGGCAGGGCAGAGAAATACAATTTGGTTTTAATTTTGTGCCCACAATTCCAGCTCCGCATCAAATGGGATCCTGTTTTATCCTCTCTACCTCCCTCTTTCCCGCACCCCCACCATTGTGGGATCAGGGCAGACGTTGTGGGCTGACGTGTAGCTCACTCGAGGTGGGAGGGAAGGAAGGAGTGGTGGTTCCCAGTGGTGGGAGACCCAATCTGATCCAGACCAGTGATCACAGGATGAGAACCTTTTAAAGGTGTAACCATGAAACGGAAGTGTTAATCTGAAGACTTTTCTCTCGCTATGCTCCCTCTCTCTCTCTCTCTCTCTCTCTCTCTCTCTCTCTCTCTCTCTCTCTCTCTCTCTCGGGCTCTCTCGCAGTCTCTGTATGTATGTGTTGTCATGTATGTACTCTGACAATAAATCTCTCCGACATGATCTGGTTTTACGGAGACTTGTCAGGACAGTCATGCTTCCCCGGGCTCTAAGCCTAATTAAGGTGGCAGGCCATTCCCTACAAAACCAAAGGAAGGGAAAGGAAACACGGCGGCTGACAGAGCAGCCAAACAGGTTACTGGATATCAAGAACCGAAACAGGGGATGATTCTGAGGTTCCATGGCATAAAAGAGGAATTAGAGAGAAGAGAAAATAGTAGTAAGTTGAGTGACCAAAAAGAGAAGGAGGGAGAGGGACCCCCACCAAATATTGAACACCTGATAGAAATACAGGAAAAAGCTAGCCCAAGTGAGAAAGAGGAATGGATGAAACACGGTGCTACACGAAAGGAGATCATCTATGACAATCGGACAGTACATGTCTGGCGCTCCCCGATAGGTACGATAGTTGCCCCCCGCCAATTACTTCCGCTATTATTTGAAGAAGCACATGGGCCGACTCACATTAGTGCCACCAAAACTTATAATACGCTGAAACAACATTGGTGGAATCCCCACTTACGCGAGCACATTGACAGTTTTAGAGCTGAATGTACTATCTGCAATGAGCATAACCAAAGGATCACCTTATCCCACCCGCTTTTACGATTTCCAGTACCGACAGCCCCATGGAAAGAGATCTATATTGACTATACAGATATGGGTACTGACCTTAGGACAAAGGATATCTCTTAGTGGTGGTAGATAGGTTCTCACGGTGGGTGGAGGCTGTCCCAACGAAGAGGGAGGATGCAGATAGTGTAATAGGCTGGCTGACGCGAGAGTTGATACCCCACTATGGGGTCCCCAGCAGAATATGCTCTGATAATGGGTCCCACTTTAAGAATGAGCTGATCCGACAGGTTGAAGAATACTTAGGGATCAAACACTGTTTCGGTAGTGTCTATAGGTCTGAGAGCCAGGGGCTAGTACAAAGGGCAAACAGGACGATAAAAAAATCCAAATTAGGAAAGGTTTTGGGTGGGACCAGGTTGAATTGGGTTGAGGCATTGCCATTAGCACTGATGTCTATGCGACAAGAGAAGGCCAAAGATACCTTCCTGTCACCACACGAGATTCTAACGGGTCGACCCATGCCCGGTCCAAAGACTGATCCAGCCTGGGTAAAGAATTGGGAAGAAAGGGAAGTGGAACTGGACCATTATATGCCGATGCTGGGTAATATGGTTGCTTTAGTTTTATAACAGGTGGCGAATGCAAATGAGGAGAACCCCGACACTGAAGGAGTTCCAGTGAAGGAGGGAGACTTGGTGTATATCCGTAAACCAGGGAAGGTACATTGGACTGAAATTAGATGGACTGGACCATACACTGTTACCGCCGTGACAGATAGGTCGGTAAGAATTGACAAACCAGGGGATAATAATTGGCATCATTTTGCCTTTTGCTCCAAGGCAAAACAAAAAGTAGCGAGTATTGGAAAATATGATGAGACTCATGTGGACAATGCCGAGGGCCCTATGGGCATTCCTGCTGATGGGTTGCCAAACAAGCCAACAGAGTAGTTCAGATCCATGCGGGGCCAAAGTTATTCTGAAGATAGATAAAGACAAGGATAGCACCTTCCAGTTCGATCTATGCTGCACTTCTATCTCTAATAACGCAGGGCCAGATGGGTCACTCACTAAGGGGCTGACAAAACTTAAGGCATTGGCGAAGGAATTAAAAGCCCAATCTGGAGTCTCTAACCCTGTTTTGTCCTGGTTACATGGAGTGTTTGGGAAATGGGGCACAATGTTGGGACAACTTTTCCTAGGATTGTTCATTTCTGTATCCATTTTTATCACTTGTGGCTGTTGTTGTATTCCAAGCATTCGAACGCTGGTCACGAGGACCATTGAGAGAGCCTTTGCCAACCGTGATGAGCTGCCTCCAAAATATCAAGCTCTACAAGCTACGGAGCGGGACTATCTCACGTCACAGGAGGCGTCAAAAAATGCTGAGATCGATCCGGAGTCTGATGGAGAATGTGACGGGGAGGAGGGATTATAAAATAGATTGTAGAACAAATATTATAAAATAGATTGTAGCACAAATGTTAACTTTTATCTTAACTAATTACAAATGCTTAGAAGGGATAGCCAGTTATTTGCTTGGGGGCAAACGGGGAGGAAACTTGTAAACGGGCAATGGGATTGGGGAAACGGATGGGGGTTATACGCTAAAGAGGGTTGGGGGAGCCCTCGCCCACCAGCCGAAAAACCCCGTGAACAGAACCCGTATAGAGCTTGGCAATAATAGGCGAACTAATGTAACGCGGTGGTAACATAGTCAGGGCAAGATTATCCTCTAAAGAGGACAAAAGAGGGATTGTAAGGTAAAAACATCATGAGGTGGGACCGGAGAAGGAGTCACCCAGTACTAAGGAGTAACAGGATGCAGGTGTGACCTTGTATGTTCAAGATAAGTGTGGCAATAACAAGAATGATGTGCAGCAGACTAACAGAGAAGGGTAGCAACAGCTTATTCATTGGACAATGTAATGGTATGATAATTTACTAAGTGCGTGTCCTGGGGTATAAAAAAAACACCACTTGCTGATATCGTTAGAATGTGCCTTCTCCAACTAACACTGTTAGTTGCAAGTGTTATGATCCGGTAATAAAGAACCTTGATTTCGACTCAGTCTGGTGTCTGACTCACTTATTCTCAAACAAAGCAGACCTAACACTATCCAAAGGCTTCTTAAAAGACCCTAACATATCTCCTTCCACTGCCATTGCTGGCAGTACATTCTATGCATCCACAACTCTGCATAAAATATTTACCCTTGACATATCCTCTGTACCTACTCCCCAGCACCTTAAACCCGTGTTCTCTTCTGGCAACTCTGACTATCTGCATGATCACTTTCTCTTATCATCTTAAACATCTCTATCAGGTCACCTCTCATCTTCCATCACTTCAAGGCCAAGTTCACTCAACGTGCTTTCATAAGGCGTGCTCCCTAAACCAGGCAACATTTTTGTAAATCTCCTCTGCACCCTTTCTAGGGCTTCCACATTCTTCCAGTAGTGAGGTGACCAGAATTGCGCACAGAACTCCAAGTGGGGTCTGACCTGGGTCTTATATAGCTGAAACCTTATTTCTCGGATCCTAAATTGAATTTCATGGCTAATGTATCCCTTCTTAACCACAGAATTAATTTATGCAGCTGCTTTGAGTGTCCTATGGACTTGGACCCCAAGGTCCCTCTGATCCTCCACACTCCCAATAGTTTTACATTAATGCTATATTCTGCCATCATATTTGACCTACCATAATGAACCACTTCATAATTAGCTGGGTTGAACTCCATCTGCCATTTCTCAGCCCAGTTTTGCATCCTATCAATGTCCTGCTGTAACCTTTACACTATCTACAGCACCTCTAACCTTTGCATCATTAGAAAACTTACTTATCCATCCCTCCACTTCCTCATCCAGGTCATTTACAAAAATCATGAAGAGTAAGGGTCCCAGGGAACACCACTGGTCACCAACCTCCATGCAGAATATGACCTGTGTACAATCACTCTTTGCCTTCTGTGGACAAGCCAGTTCAAGATCCACAAAGCAATGTCCCCTTGGATTTCTTGCCTCCTTACTTTCTCAATAAGCCTTGCATGGCGAACCATCTCAAATGCCTTGCTGAAATCCATATTAACTACATCTACTGCTCTTCCTTCATTAATGTGTTTGATCACATCCTCAAAAAATTCAAATCAGGCTCGTTAGGCACGACCTGTTCTTGACAAAGCCATGGTGACTATTTCTAATCATATTGAACCTCTCCAAATGTTCATGAATCCTGATTCTCTGGATCTTCTCCAATAAATTACCAAACACTGAAGTAAGACTCACTGGTCTATAATTTCCTGGGCTATCTCTACTCCCTTTCTTGAATAAAGGAACAACATCTGCAACCTTCCAATCCTCTGGTACCTCTTCTGTCCCCATTGATGATTCAAAAATCATTGCCAGAGGTTCAGCAATCTCCTTCCTCACCTCCCACAGTAGCCTGGGGGACATCTCATCTGGTTCCAATGACTTATCGAACTTGATGCTTTCAAAAGGTTCCAGCACATCCTTTCTCTTAATATCTACATACTTTTCAGCCTGCTACAAGTCATCACTACAATCACCAAGATCCTTTTCCATAATGAATACTGAAGTAAAGAATTCTTTAAATACCTCTGCTATTTCCTCTGGTTCCATACATACTTTCCCACTGTCACATTGATAGGTCCTATTTTTTCACGTCTTAACCTCTTGCTCCTCACATATTTGTAGAATGCCTTGATGTTTTCCTTAATCCTCCCCATGAAGTCCTTCTCATGGCCCCTTCTGGCTCTCCTGATTTCCTTTTAAGCTCCTTCCTATTAGCCTTGAACTTGAACTTCTACAATACTGTGCAATCTTGGCTTTACAGGGTCATGCTCATCCGAAATACTTGAATAATGTCACCATTCACGAGGGAAAACTTTAGATGAAAGACTTTGATTCCTGCCTTCCAGCTGTTTGTTTGTGAAGGAAGGAATTACTCTTCTGATGAGAACATTGTTTTCTTTTGCTCATTGTCTTTGCTGCCTGGGAGCATAAAAATAAAACATGTTGATGTAATGACAGAATGTTGATCACACAAAGCTAAAAGGAGTAGAAAGCTCCCAAGAATGGAGAAGAGAAGCATAATGAATACAGTAAGATCAGTTCCTGGATACTGCTCATCCATCTCAGACCAGCTTGCTCATCAATCTGTGTCCCAGGGCAGAAGCTATTTCATTGCTTGGCAGTACTTTTTGATGGTTGGGGGTCACAGAGACTGTGTTCTGGATGGAAAGGATCCCTCAATAATTCTTTGAGCCTTATTTAAACATTAATTAAATCAGAGTAATTGTGGGAGCAAAAGATTTCTATCTGTGTCCCTGAAACATTTTGAGAAGTAATTTGGAATAATTATATTCTTGAGCTACATTGCCCAATATATGATGAGGAAAATTAGAAATACATTTGAAAAGAAATAACTGAACAGAGAATTTAAAAAAAAAAATCACTGCTAGACCATCCGATGTCTCCATATCTTACATGGCAAAAGGAAATTAAATGAAAATGGACATATGGAGTTTTCCTTAGTACATGGCACAACAGAAGAATTTCAAATTTCCAGAATCTCTTGTTTTATACTCCACTGTACCATCAGATATTACCAGGGAGCTTCATTACAGATCAGTATTATAGAATTAAAATTTCAAAGCCCCCCCTCCTGACCTTGCCACCCTGCCTCAGTATTCGTTGAGAAGAATAAAGTGATGTTAAATTACATTAAATAACATATTAAGGGTCTCCAAAGTGCTCTATATTTAGCCCTGCTAGTCAATGGGACTATCCAAGGGGTTGCAAAATGCAAGTAGATCAAAAAGGGGGTCAAAAAAATGCTGGGGGGGTGTCGATTAAACTTTTTGTGTCAAAAAAATTTAGAGCCTGAAGTCCCCACTCCTGTCGGAGTCTGAGGTCCCCACAGTCCCTGCTCCTGCTGGGAGCCCAAAGTCCCTGCTTCTGGAGGGAGCCCCAAAGATCCCAGTCCTGCTGAGTCCCCCTCCCTTCCAGGCCCCTAAGTTTAAGTCTACACAGCCTAATGATTAATCCACCATTGAGGAGGCCATGACATTAAATGTATTTAAGACAGAGATTGATAGGTTCTTGATTAGCTGGGGCATCAAATATTATGGGGAGAGGGCCAGGGTTGAGTTTAAAAATTGATCAGATCATGATTGAATGGCATAGCAGAGTTGATGGGTTTAATAGCCTATTTCTGCTATTATGTCTTATGAACATACATTTACACTTTAATTATGGTCAAGTCCACTTTGCCGAGAAATATGAATCTTAACTAACCAATAATTTCTCATGTTTGGTTAGCCTTTCAATTTTCACTAATCCTTAATTGAAAGGAATTTCAGTAAAGTTTCTCACCTTTACAATCACTGAATTGTCATTTTATATCTTACCTTCAAAATTCAAATGTTTTAATCCAACTGAAAGTTCTTGCAAATCCCACAAACTGTCTCATTCTCATTTAACCTCTTTTCCCATTATTCTGAAATAGCAAGTGTTTTAATAGGAACATGATTGAAATTAATCTTTTGGAATAAAATCAGAATAATTCTGTGAATGACCTTAATAATATTCCTCTCGAACATAATTAATGGCATTTGATTGAATGAATTATTTTAATACAATCTTTTTTTTCCCATTTCTCCTTTAAATTAACTTGTGTATTTTGTGTTATTCTTCTGTCAGCTTTTACAACATGAAAAATGTCAGAATAAAAGGTATTTTATTCTGCCTGCATATGACACCACAACGAGCCAACAGCCAAATATGATAGACCGCGCTGTCAAAATAGAAAAACGTACAACAGAACCATGGAGCATTCAATACAGATTTATTAAGTTACACTAGCGGGAATGAGTGATATTAATGTTGCCTTAGTCAATATTGAATCTCATTCAAAGATCACACTGAAACAGCAGAGTATTTATATCATTTTTTGGCATTATACTTCTTTCAAGTTAATAAGCATATTTCTATGAATTTGTTTGAAGTATATATGTTACAATTCTTCGCTAACACTGTGTTCTTTCTTAAGAAACATAAATGATGGGCATCAATCAGGCTATTCACACGGACAGTCAATATTGTTGAAATTTCATATCTTACAAACAGATGAAATCCTGTCTTGTAGGTCTTGTGTGCAATGTACATGAATTTCAAGATTTAATTAACACGTAAATCAGAAGTCTCCGGCATTAATTGAGTTCTTAAGGTTCACAAAGGAGAGGAAAAGTCAGATTAAGATTGGCAGTGATTTTATTGGAGCTTGTTGATGAAGTGCGAAGCCTACGCCTTTTGACACACTATCTTGTGGTTGATAGTTGCAGTGGCTCAGAGAGCTGCTGTTATCTGCCCAGAAAACCAGTTTTGAATGGGATTGCTATCTCAGCTATTATTTCAGTGCCTGTCCGTTGTTAGGTTCTTAACGCCTCTGTGATCTGTTGAATAATGCTGACATTTAGGAAATGGTTGAATGGTTAATTTGAATGCTAATTTAGCTAGTCTGGAAAAACCAATAGGCCCTTTTTTATGGAGCAATACTGCCTTGCAAGGCAGCTCAAATGAAAAGTTGAATTTACCTTTTTATAGAGCAGCCCTATAAGGCTGATCCAGTATTGCTTTCTTACTCAGTAGCATTGGCAGCCACCTGTGGCAGGGTGCACCAAAGGAAAACACAGGCACAATATTGTTTGGGGCAGTACAGCTTTATTACTCACATAAATATCTAGTTGGCTACTAGCTGTGCTTACAGTGTGATCCCAGGGAGAAAAGAGAGCACACGGTCGGGACCTCGGTTTTATACCATGGGCCCACCTAGTGGTCGAATGTCTTTAGGCCGGGTGTCGTGTCTCTAGACGACCTGTTGGCCGAGTGATGTACCGCAGCGTATCATCACATTCACCCCCTTTAAAAAAATGTCCTGGTATTGCTCACAAGTCCGGATGTACCATTGGTTTCCACACCCTCTGGGACCTCCTAGGTTTGGGCTGGGTGGGGGGGGGGAGGGTTGTTCAGTCAGGTATTGTGTGTATACTGGGTGGGTTGGGGGTTCCCAGGGAAGTGGAATTTGTTCTCCCTTGGTGCGGTTGGGGAGAGTGTGGGTGCTTGGAGGGGTGCCAACAGTTCATTGATTGGGTCGGGCTGGGGTTATTCTGGTTCTTCCTCTTCTTCTTCGGCTGGTTCCAGGTCCCTCATGGAGATGGTGTCCTCACTCCCATCAGGGAACATCACAAATGCGTAGTTCTGGTTTGCATGGATCAGCTCTCCCCTCTCAATCAGCGGGTCCGTCTTATGCATTTGCCCATGTTTCTTGATCAGCACTGGGCCTGGTGAGATCATCCAATGTGTCACCTCCGAGTTTGGGGTCAATTTCCTTGTGAGAGAGAAAAATCTGTCATGTGGGGTTGTGTTCGTTGCAGCACACAATAACGAGCGGATCATTTGTAATGCCTCAGCTAACACTTCCTGCCACATGGATATTGGGAGGTCCTTTGACTTTAGTATCAAAAGGACCTTCTACCAAATTGTACCATTCTTCCTCTCTACTTGCCCGTTCCCTTGGTGGTGCGGCTGGTAGCAATACCCCTCTCTCGGAAGTATTGCTGCAGCTCGGCACTCATGAAGACTGCCCCCCTGTCAGTGTGGATATAATTAGGGTATCCACACATGCTGAAGATGGGTTTCAGGCATTCTGGCCATAGCATTGTTGAGAAATGCTGCCATTGATTCATTTCTAGGTGCCCCGATGGCACTGAGGCTTGGGTCTGTTGCCTCCACTGATGGACGTGGGGCTCCCTGGGGCCAGGCATTACCTGGTAGGCAACCTCGCTCTCATCCCCATGACTGAGCCAGTCTTCACCAGGTTTGGGGGGCTCACACATGTCTCAACCATGAAGGATTTGTCCCCCTCCTCGATCTCCTCCTCGTACTGGGCTGGGATCATCCAGGTCAGAGGCGATCCTTGCCTGCCGGCCATATTTATGTGAGTGGAATAAATTATCGCAGGCTGCACCAAAGGAAAACACAAGCACAATACTGTTTGGGGCAACACAGCTTTATTCCACTCACTTAAATATCTAGTTGGCTGGTGGCTGCGCTTACATTATGATCCCGGGGAGAAAAGAGAGAGCACATGGTCAGGACCTCGGCTTTATAACATGGCACCTCTGCGCCCCTGGTGCTCGGATGCCATTAGGCCGGGTGTCGTGTCTCTAGGCCACCTGTTGGCCGAGTGATGTTCTGCAGTGTATCATCCCACCACATTCTGGCACTGAGGGAAGGGAGTGAGTGATGCCATCCACATGTGCAAGCAACTGAAAAATTAATGTAGACACACCCTCCCACCCAAAAGAACAAAATTTTTACTGAAATCAAACAGGTACTTTGTAAAAATAAATCTACAATAATCTACATTAAATTAAGTATCTGACCACACTGACTGCTTTAAATCACCACAACGTCATCAGCCCATCCCTTTGCAGCCACTTTCAGCGGCATTGCTTTCATAAAGGAGGTGGAGAAAGCCGCTCAACATTTGAGCCTACCCCCCCACCCCACCCCAACTAGGTGGATCAGAGTCCACCTCCTGAATCTGCCCTCAGAGGTTTCAACTAAGTGAAGCAATGTAAATGCAGAGAATATCCACCTTTACATTCACTTTCTTTTCTATATAAAAATAGGCCTAGTGTGTCTGCTTTGAGTAAAAATTAACATGTTTTTTTTTCTCACACAGGTTTTAAGGGTAGGTAATTCTGTACTGAATAAAGACAGAATCAGTGATGCTTTTCCTTAATAATTGTCGTTTGTGGATCATTTGAAAATAGGATCTATTACACAATCACACATCATGAAATGGTCCAAGCCATTCCTACTTAAAGATTATCTCTAGCATATTTATGGCATCTTATGGACCAATGGTATCTTTTCAACAAATTCATTCCATAATACTGGGATCCAAGAAGAAAATACAGACTCCCAAATTTTTTCTCTGATAAGTTAATTCACCTACCTTACAAATGTGGTAGTTTGCTCTTCAAGTTTTCCCACATTGATCTACCACATTATGGAATTGTTGTGAAGCAACCACGACACTGGCCATACTCCTACCACTCTACTGCAGGGGGCAACCATTGTACCTGCTGGTAGGCAAACTTGGAGGATGGCCCCACCTGCCAGCTGTCAATCACCAGCCCGTATAAGGACTCAAGCCTGCCCCTTCGGGGGGCAGTCAGACACGGAGCTAGCAAAGATACTAAGACTGATGTACAAAGTTTGTTAATTAAAGACTGCTATACAGTCTGTGGACTTTATGTCAGAATCATTCATGCACCAGTGCCCTCAATTTAATTAGCTTAAAATTAAAGGGCCATGGAGAAGTTCCTCACCATCAAGAGGCTGGATATTGACCCTCAACGTCCAGACGCTCCAACATACTTCGAGATTTGGAAGCATGTGATTGTGGAGATCATCCACACACAGACTGAGGTTATCAACTCAAATCAGAAGAGACTCATGGTACTTTGCACCAAGCTGGGCCCGCGCGCTTTCCAGGCTATCCAAGACTGCACAGATTTCTAACCAGCAATAGTCATCCTGGAAGGCAGGCACTGGCCCCCAATGAACATACTCTATGGCCGGTAGCTGCTCAGCATCAGGGTACAGCAGCCAAATGAGATGGCAGATGCTTACCTGGGGGCATTGCGAGAACTAGCACGCCTATGCACAACCAAAGGTGGGGTGACTGCTGGGGAAGTGGACCGACTCATCTGAGATGTCTGCGTGTGACGGTTGCAGTTGAGGGCGACTCGACAGAGACTGTTGGAGAAGAATAATGCTTCCCTTACCAGGATCATGGAGGTGGTCCATTCCCTATAAGCTGCAGCTCACCATGTAGAGGCCTTTGAAGCTCGCATCCCCCAACCTCCAGCCTAGCCAATGCCGAAGGCAGCAGTCGCTGAGGGGCCCCTTGTTGAAGAGACGATCACCGCTGCAGACACAGTCCACTGCTGTAAGTACTGCGGAACCTGGTGTGGGTCGGACAGGTACTCCTGAAAGAACTGCCATGCGAGGAACTCACATTGCTCCCGATGCTGAAGAAAGGCCACGTCACTAAAGTGTACCTCTCCAAATGTATCAGGAGTTCTACGACCCTCCATGACAAGCTGGACACCCCTTCTGACTCTCTGGATGCTCTACGTGTGGATGCCGGCAGAGTCATTACTCCGCTGGCCACTTCTGCCCGCACCGATGATGTCACACTTCCACCCCAGCCATCCAACCACTACACCACCATGTGTGCCACTATCTTTCATCATCCAACTTCTGCCCACACTGATGATGTTACTTTCGCCCGCACTGACCACTGTGTCACTTCCAGTGTCACTTCTGGTTGACTCTCCTGACCACGCCAACCCATGTGCGTCTCCTGTGCACTGCCATCCTGGGCCAACTGACCCCTAACCACCCCAACTCATCCGACTTGCCGACTGGATGATGTGGTCAACACACGCATGTGCAAAACCCCGCACTTGCCATACCCCATGCTACAAAAGGCACCCACTGGCCGCTACTCACCACAACCATCGGGGAGCAGTGACTCAGACCCCAAGGTGGTCCTAACGTCCACCATGCTAAAAGAGGATGTACCACACGGGCACACAATGATAGACATCACAGTCAAACGGAAGGTAATAAGATCCCTGTTTGATAGTGGTGATACTGAAAGATTTGTGCACCCAAAAATGTTCCATATGCTACAACTCAAAGTATACCCAGCAAACTTCACTATTGCCTTCACATCCCAGAACCACTCCATCACTACACTAGGGTGCTATTCAGTGAACTTGACAGTGGTGGGGAACATACCAAGGGTTCAGGCTCCTGGTCATGCCCAAGCTCTGTGCCCCAGTTATCCTGGGATTAGACTTCCAGTGTCACCTCCATAGCCTCACCCTTATTTTTGGTGACCTACTCCCCCAGCTCACTATCCACAGCACAAAGTCCAGCAACAGCCTCAGTCCACTTGTGGGCTCTCCACCCAATGGTTGCCACCTCCATCCCAGACTATACACCCATAGTGGCGAAGTGCAGGTGCTACTGTTCTTCCGATAAGACCTTTAACAAGGCTGAGGTGCAAATGCTTCTGGTGGAAGGAGTTATAGAGTCCAGCATCAGCCCCTGGAGGGCCCAGCTTCTTGTCATAAAAGGAGGCAGCAAACCAAGGATGGTCATGAACTATATCCAGACTATCAACCAGTACACCCAGCTGGATGCCTACCCACTGCCCCGTATCACTGACATGCTCAATGAGATAGCCCAGTGCAGGGTTTTCACCACGATTGGCCTGAAGTCAGCCTACCATCAACTCCCCATCCATGCCCAGGATAAATCTTATAATGCCTCTGAGGCAAACGGGCACCTCTACCAGTTCCACTGGGTCCCGTTTGAGGTCACAAATGGAGTCTCCGTATTTCAGCAGGAAATGTATCGCATGGTAGGCTGACACAATCTAAGAGTGACCTTCCCGCACCTGGACAATGTCACCAGCTGCAGCCATGACTAGCAGGACCATGATGCCAACCTGGAGAGATTGTTCCGGACGGCTGAGACACTGAACCTTACTTATAACAGGGAAAAGTATGTGTTCAGCACCACCCGCCACGCCATCCTGGGGTGCATTGTGAAACATTGACCCGACCCCGAAAGCACACACCCCTTAATGGAAATGTCCCCCCTCACATTCTCAAGGCAAACCGCGCTTCTTTAACCCTCCACAGGCCCATGTAGTGAAGGCCACTTGGCCCTTAGAGCAACTCAGTATCAAATTCAAGAGACCACTGCCTTCCACGAACAAGAACATTTATTTCCCCTCAGTCAAAGACAAATACTCTCATTTTCCCTTTGCCAACCCTTGCTCTGAAACCTCCACTGCCTCTGTTATCAAGGTACTGGCGCAGATCTTTACCATATTCAGATACCCAGCATTTATCCACAGCGACCGGCTGTCTAGCTTGATGAGTGAGGAGCTGAACAACTAGCTACCGCCCAAGGGGCAAAAGGTTGGTGGAAAGTGAAAATGGGGTAATCAGGAAGGCAGTCCTCCTGGCCCTGAGGTTGAAAGGCTGGTCCATCAACCATTGGCAAGGGGCCCTCCCCGAAGCAAACCATGCCATACAGTCATTCTTGTGCATGGCTACCAATCAGACCCTTCACAAAGCCTTTTCTACTTTCCTATGAAATCGGCGACTGGTGTTTCCCTGCCAGCATGGCTGATGTCTCCGGGACCAGCACTCCTCTGCAAACACATAAGGACCCACAAATCCAACCCCCTGGTTGACCAGGTACATCTCCTCCATTCAAACCCAAATTAAGCATACATCAGGTATCTCAATGGATGTAAGGAAACCATCTCAACTAGGAACCTGGCACCAGCAGGGGCCTAGCCCTCTCACCCCAGTCCATCCAGGACTCCCCATGAGCCAACACCCACTCTCCACCTCTCCAGAGGGGCCCAACTCCCCGCGGACCTGTCCCACACCTACAGTCCCTCTCTGCCAGACACCATTCTGCCCACATCCCCTTCATTTTAAGAAGGGGGTGAATGTGGAGATACAACCCCTATGCTGGCCATACTCCTACAAGCCTAATGCAAGGGGCAACCATTGTACCTGCAGGTAGGCAAACTTAGAGAATGGCCCCACCTGCCAGCCATCAATCACCAGCCTGAATAAGGACTCGAGCTGGCCCCTTCGGGGGACAGTCAGACGTAGAGCAAGTAAAGATACTAATACTGGTGTACAAGTTTAAGCTAATTAAAGCTTGCTGTACAGTCTGTGGACTTTGCGTCAGAATGATTCACACAGCAGCACTCACAGGAATAAAATGTCCAACTTCTGTTGATCCAGGAAAACATTTTAATTATTGAGAAATATAGGGAGGGGGAGCAATTGTTTAGAAAGTTTTTTTTAAAATCTCTCTTGTCAGTCATAAGCAAGGGTGAAAATAGAAAATGAAGGAGGTGCCTAACAGGTCAGCAGACATCTGTGCATCAAGAAAAACTTAAGAGTGTTTTGGGAAATCAGTAGAATCTGGAAAAGTTGGAAACAAACAGGTTTCAATTGCAGTTATGCAGAAATGGTGAAGAGAACAAGAGAGGAGTGGAGGTTATGATAGAGAGGGAGTCAAAGCTATTAAAAGACAATTGTTATGGTATAAATAACTCAACAAAGGACTAAAAGAGAATGCTCCTTGGGCCATTAAACTAAGGGAGAGACTAGGAGGCTTGGGTAGAAATAGGAATATATATTTAATATATGCTTGTTGAACTCTGGTTTTTAAAATGAATATTTGAAGCAATGCATGATCCACTGATTAATTTTGCCTTATTATTATTGTACTACCAATCAATTACAATCAGAGAACCGTGGTTAACAGGCTTTAATCACGTTAGGCAGCGACTAAATTCGACCAGTGGGTGCACTGCCTCAACACATTCATGAGGCTCAAGGACATGCGGAGCGACAAAGGCAAGAGGGAAGTGCTCTTTGCTCAAGTCAGACACTGGATATCCCAAGCAATAAGAGACTTTGCTACTTATTCTGAAACGATGGTCCCTTTAGAAGCAGTACTGGTCCCCAAGGAATATCATATATGCACAATGGGCAGTCAACAACAAGAACCAGGTGAATCAGTTGATAAATATCTGGCGACAGTGTGGTAGCCGGGGCGAGCCAGCTACTGCTGAGAAGTCTCTGCAGCTGCCCACCTCAAAGGACCAATACAGGATGCGTGCGGGGGCGGTTCAGCTCTGACGACATCAGACAGAGGCTCCTAGAAAAGAGTGATCAGAGCCTGTAGGAAGTTATGGACTTGGCTAAATCGCTGGAGGCAGCACAATGAAACGTCAAAGTATTCTCTTCAGATAACCTGGCTGCGGCGTGGGGAATCCAGGCGCCACCATCTTGGGATGTGAGGTCCCATGTCACTGCCGCCACTATCAAGCACCAGAAGTGGTACTTCTGCGGGCATGGGAAGAACCCCCCCAAAAGAGCTGTCCAGCCCGAAGTGTCACATGCTCCACTTGCTGGAAGAAAATGCACTATTCAAAAGTGTGTAGCTCCCAACCTTCCCCCAGCCATCGCCATCTTGGATCACCCCACTTTCAGCTCCAGCTCAGATGACACTTCTGGTAGCCAATGACAGTTTGTTGGGGCCTGGGGAATGACAAGCTGGGGCTGTACCACTTCCAGTGGCACAGAACAGCACTACATGAACAACATGAGGGTGGCCATCTTGGCGAGCACCCCAAAACTAACACAATGGTGACTCGGACAGACGAACTGTTTATTTGACACTGGAAGCACCGAGAGCTTCACCCACCCGGGTACTGTACAACAAAGCAATATAACATCTCCTTGGCCTCCCAATCCCACTCGGCCGAGATCAGCAGCTGGTACACCATGTCGCTGACTGCACGAGGCATGGAGCACAGGAACTTTAAACTCCTGACCCTACGGCACCTCTGCGCACCAGTCATACTGGGATTGGATTTTTCAGTGCCAGCTACAGAGCTTCCACATGCAGTTCATTGGCCCCCACTTGCCATCGCAGTCTGCAACACCAACTGACCGACCCACCATTGAACATGACCTGTGGCCTCTCTACTCTTTGGGTCGCACCACCACCAATGTTTGAGAACCTCACACCCAATTGCAAACCAGTAGCCCTGGCTGACAAACCCTGACCCAGTGCTGCTCTGAAGGAACATCAGACACCATAGAACTGATTCTCTGGTCGAGAAGATCCACCTCTCCATGCGAACCCCCAAAATGCCTACATGGAATATCAGTATGGTCGACAACACACCATCTCTGTCTGGGACCTGGCACATGCAGGAGTCAATCCCCTCCTCCAACAATCTTGACCAATTGGCCCCACTATTGACACTCAATTTCGTGCCCCAAACTCCAAATGACCCAAACAATGGTATGGTACCAACATCACCTCAGCCACTGGAGGCATTACCTGCTGCACAAGACACCATTCGGAAACAGACAGCTGTGCCATAGCAGACCCTGCGATGGTCACATCAACAAACGAGACCACTGGATAGGCTGAATCTCTAAGGGACTTTGGGTCTGTGTCTAATCTGTCTGCCCATACTACCTTGTCCATGGTCTAAAATTAAGCTGATTAAATGGTACTACCAATTAACCACAATCAGACAGAGAATTGTTATTAATAGGCTTTAATCATCTTAAAGTGTCAGCACAGCTTGCATGTTGCTGGCCCCGTTCCAAGGCAGGTACTGAGGGAAGGGTTTGGTTGTAACACCCTTTATAGGGATATCTGGGAGGGAGGACTCACAGTTTCAGGGGGTGGGCCAGCCCATATAATACATACATACATAGTAATAACACCACATTTATGTATTGGCATTAAATTACTCCAGTTCCACTAAATAGAAAGACTAATCTTAGATATCATTGAGGAGACCCTCAAAAGAAGTTTTTACTTTTTTGGAAGTTTTAAAACTAAAACTAAAATTATTGGATCACTCACAGGTCAGCCTGTATTTATAGAGATATAAATCTTACATTTATTTTGCAATGTTAAAATTTATTGTCCTGAGTTATTTCCGTTAATTTAGTACATATCTTACTTTGAGTACATATGCCAGATATTTAATAAATTACCATCAGCAAATGTGTGAAGGAAAGTCAGAATCAGAATCAGAATTTATTATCCTGAACAAGTCATGAAAGTTGAAAAACACACAAATACTGGAGAAACTCAGCAGGTCAAACAATGCCTTTATGTAGCAAAGCTGAAGATATGTCACCAGCGTTATGGGCTTGAGCCCTTCATCAAGTCATGAAATTTGGTGTTTTGTGGCAGTGTCACAGTACAAACATTTCATATTATAACCATCTTACAACATTACTATAAAAATTAAAAATAATAGTGCACAAATGGTAAGACAGTGTCTTTGGTTCATTGATTATTTCAGGAATCTGATGTCAGCGGGAAAGAAACTGTCCTTGTGCCACTGAGTGTTCCTGTTTAATCTCCTGTACCTTTTCCCTGATGGTAGCAGAGTGAAGAGGGGATGGCCTGGGTGGTGAGGGCCTTTGAACATAGAGGTTGCTTTTTTTTTTAAGAGGCTGCCTCAAGTCTGGATGATGTAGGCTGGAACAGTGACAATATATCTGGAACCAGTCAAACTATCTAATCTGTCCAGTAGCCGCAAGATTAGTTCAATGCCTCAAAACTGAAATGCTCAACCACCAATTATTCTGCATTGCTTGGTATCCAAATGCCCAAATCGCGTTTGGCCTGAAACATTGGAAGTGCATTGCAGCAGAGTGGGATGGATGCAAAGGCCTGAAGAAGTTATTAAAAACATTATACTTTGAGCAACACTGGGGAATAGATTTTTACATTTGTTGAGATATGTCACATTATGTGGGCTGATATTTAATTGGTTTTGTGTTTCTGAATTTATTCAATTATTTACAGATTCATTCTGAATTTAAGTTTTTAAAATAAAACATTCATATCCATGATATGAAAAAGTGCTAAGAGTAATTTGTTTAAGTGACATTGACTTGGTAACAATTGCATTTTCTCAGTGATAATGCTGTACATACAAAGAAAAGAATGTGTGCAATGCATTATTGATAACTCAATACAGTTTTATCAATACTAAAATATTTTCATCAGCTTAATTTCGTTAATCAAACTTTATATCTTTAAATAAAACATAATATAATTTTTTGTTTATTCCAGAAAACCTGGAGGTTTGCAATTTCTCTCAATCAAAAAAGTAAACGAAATAGAAAGGAAAGGATCAGAAACAGAAATAAGATTACCTGACCTGTGTGCTGAGAATTTCAATACCTGTCAAGAAAGTTAACACTTGGGTGTTGCACCTTGTGAAATATTTAATCTCTGGTTTAAATTTTATCAGTTGTTTTATTTGCTGATTGCAGGAGGTTTACCTATTATATGACATCTTTCTTTTCAGTGATATAACCAAATAAATTCCAACATCATGTTGAGCTGGCTACCAGCTGTGTTGACTCCAAAATTCATCTTACACCATTCTACTGAAACTTGTTTTACTTATTGTTTGTTCAGGTTTTGCTAGCACACATATCATGCATTGCCTCTCCTCAATTTCCCCTGAGAAGTTAATAGAGAGTTATCAACTTTTTTTTTTAAATTATTTACAGCATGGTTGAAGCTAATTCTGGCCATTTATACACATGCACCCCAATTACACCCAAAATAATCCTATGAACCCCCCCCCCCAATGTTTTTTTTTGATGGGTGGGAGGAAAATTGAACAGCCAGGTAAAACCCATGCAGACACAGGGAGAATGTCCAAATTCCTTTCTGGCTTTGAACCCAAGTCACTGGCACTGTAAATCTAATTGCTATGGTAACTATTAACTTCTTGTGAAAGTACTCTGAAACAATGAGAGTTTGAGGATATAGACACAGCAACAATGATAATTCTCCATATCAGAATGATATGACCATCATGCAAATTTGCAGGGAGTGCTCCTTCTAACTAGTTTACTAATTTACAGTGCTCTTCTTTTTCAAGAGTTAATTTTATGCAGCACTTTTCATGCTCTAGATCTAGAGCATTTAATGACACTTTAAGTTGGTTAGTTTCAATATCATATTAAGGTGAACCATTATATTGTTAATGCTGTGATTAGTGTTACGATCATTGATCTGATGTAAGGAAAAATAATTAAAGTTGCACACAAGTTAGCTCTTAAACCTGAAAAGTTTCAGTTCAATGATGACCAGATCAATCTCAAAGAATTTACCTGCACTTCCTTGACCAGAATCAAAATAACTTTTTTAATGAGTCACTAAGAACATTAGAAGACTTTGTTTACTCACTCATTGAAATCTAACATCAGCTTCCACAACATTTTCAAAAGGGAGGGTGAGCAGCCAAAATGCCTTGGTCCACATTGATTCCACTGACATAAAGAGGAGTAGGGATGAGGTCTTGAAGAGGGAATATCGGGAGTTAGGAAAGAAGCTGAAAAGCAAGATTTCAAAGGGGACAATCTCGGGATTTCTGCCCATGCCCTGAGTCAGTGAGGGTAGGGATAGGAAGTTGTGGCACTTGAATGTGTAGCTGAAGTGTTGGTGCAGGAGGCAGGGGTTCATCTACGTGGATATTGGGATGTTTCCTGGTGAGTGTCTGACCAGTACAAAAAGGAAGGGCTCCACCTGAACTGGAGAGGGACCAATAACCTGGCGGGCAGATTTAAACCAATTTGGCAGAGGGACGGGAACCAGAATGTGAGAGCAGAGAGTAGGCCAGAAGGTCACAAGCATGTATCATGGGTTTGTAAGGAAGGGGAGGAAGCATAAATGTAGTCAAGGGTTTGAAGTGTGTCTATTTCAAGGCAATGAGTATTAGGAATAAACAAGATGAGCTTAGGTCATGATGAATATGTGGAATTATGATGTTGTGGCTATAACAGAGACTTTGCTAGTGGAAAGACAGAATTGGCTGATGTAGTTAGGTGTTTTAAAAGGAATAGGATGGGAGATAAGAGAGCTGGGGGTGAATATCATTATTGGTCAGGGATAGTATCATAGCTGTAGAACAGGAGGACGCTGTAGAGTGAGTGTTCACTGAGTCGGTGTGTGTGGGTCAGTCATAGGAAAGGAACTATTACTGTACTGGGAGTAAATCATGACACTGTGGTTGAAGTAAAAACACTAAAAGCTGGAGAAACTCAGCACTAAACAACTCAGAAATAAACAATAATTCAAGATTGAGGCCTTCATCAAGCCCTTGATGAAAGGCTCAAGCCCGAAATGTTGGTTATGTACTTTTACCTTTGCTACATAAAGGGCACAGATTGGCGTGCTGAGTTTTCCAGCTTTTAGTGTTTTTTACTGTTCTGAGAATTGTTTATAGGCCCCAAAATAGATGTTGCGTCACCAAGGAAGAGATAAGAAGACAGATTTTGGAATGGTGCAAAAATTACAGGGTTGTTATTGTGGGAGATATCAACTTCCCAATATTGACTGGAACCTTCTGACTGCAAGAGGGATAGATGGGGCTGGATTTGTCGAGGTGTCCAAGAAGGATTCCTGACATACTATGTTGACCTACTGATGAGAGGAGAGTCCACAGTAGATCTAGTGCTGGGTAATAAACTGAGCCATAGCTATGGACAAGGATAAAAACAGACAAAATGGGAAAGTATTTAATTGGGGAAGTGTTAATTACGATGAGATGAGACAGGAGTAGGGAGAGTAAATTGGGTCCAGATTTTCATCAGACAGAGCATAGAAGTAATGTGCAGGATATTTAGTGACTACTTGCATTGGGTTCAGGATAGGTTTGTCCCACTGAGACAAGGAAAAGACAATAGGAAAAGGGAGCCATGGTTGACAAAACAGGTGACTGATTTGCTCTATCAATAACTCCAAAGCTGAAGAGTGATGAATGATAGGCTTTATTATTCCTTAGGCTTGTAGCTGGCTCGATTCCAAGTGCTCAACTGAGCACAGGGAAAGGGAGGTCGACCTTTATTCCAGGGTCACAAAGGGGGGAGTTACCAGAGAGTATCACAATTGGGGGACAGGCCAACTATCTATCAGCAGTTACACATTCATATCACCACATTCAACCCCCCCCCCCCCCTTTAAAACAAAACCCCGCTGGGTTAAAGTCCTAGAGGCTTAGCTGGTCAGGTGGTTTCTTTTTCCTCTGTGACTGGAACAGTTCCGCCGGTGGTATAATGGTCGACTTCATTGCCAGTCATGTGTCTTGAGGCTGGGGAAGGAGGGATGACTCCATCGGAGGCAGGGCTTAGTTGTATGTGGGGGAAGTCGTGTTGGTCAGAGCAGCTGGAGCAGGGTCTGGGGTGTATGGCGTGGTGGGTGGGAGTGGGTTATTGACCTGCACAGAGTCCTTGACAGGGACAGTATGGGTGAAGATAGGACCTGGGTTGAAGAGGGTGGGAAGTGGGCAAGGGTCTCTGGCATGCGCCAGGTCCCGGATGGGACCGTGTCCTCATGGGCGTCCGGGTACATCACGTAAGCATGCTGAGGGTTGGCGTGCAGGAGTTGCACCTCTTCGACCAATGGGTCAGTCTTGTGACCTCTCACATGTTTCTGCAGCAGGACAGGTCTGGGGGATAAGACCAGGGTGGTAGAGTGATTCCAGTTGCTAACTTCCTGGGGAAGGAAAACATGCATTTGTATGGGTTTGTGTTGTTAGCAGTGCATAGCAGGGATCGGATGGCATGGAGTACTTCCAGCAGGACTTCCTATTAATGGCCCACCACCAGGCCTTTTGATTTAAGGCCTGGGATAGGGCACATGGGGGGGGGGGGGTCGTTGAGCTTCCCTGGCTGGTATGGGATGTCATAGTTGTAGGTGAAGAGCTCAATTCTCCACCTCAGGATTTTGTCACTTTTGATCTTACCCTGCAATTTGGTATTGAACATGAATTCAACGGCTCGTTGGTTCGTTAGCAGGGTAAATCTCTTCCTGGCCAGGTAATGATGCCAGTGGCATATCGCTTCAATGATGGCCTGTGTCTTCTTCTCAATAGAGGACTGCCATGTCTCAGGAGCATGAAGGGCACGGGAAAAAAATGCTACTAGCCTGCCTGCCTGGTTGAGAGTGGTTGCCAGTGCAAAGACATAGATATTGCTTTCCATCTGAAATGGGAGGAATTTGTCCATCATGGGTTTGGCGATATCTCCCTTGATCTGGGTGAAGACTGCCCAGGCTTCTGCCGATAAGGGGAAGGTTGTGGATCTTACCAGAGAGTAGGCTTCATCAGCATTGTTGGACATGCATTGGGCGCAATAGGAAAAGAACCCCAGGCACCTTTTTAGCACTTTGAGGTTGTGCGGGATAGGGAGTTCCATAAGTAGATGGACGCATGAGGTCAGGGTTGGGGGTCACGATGTATCCAAGGAGGGCCAGGTAAGTTCTGCTAAACACACACTTGTCCTTGTTGTAGGTCAGACTGAAGGACTTAGCAGTTTGAAGGAACTTGGTAAGGTTAGAGTCATGGTCCTGTTGTTCATGGCCGCATATGGTAACGTTATCTAAGTAGGGGAACATGGCCGTCAGTTTGTGTTTGTCCACCATCTGATCAATTTTTTTCTGAAATACAGATATACCATTGATGACTCCGAAGGGTACTTAGAGGAAGTGGTAGGGCCAGCCATCCGCGTTGAATGTGGTATACTGGCGGTCTCCTGAGCATAGGAGGAGTTGGTGTTACACCAACTTTAGGTCAATGGTGGAGGACAGTCTGTACTCTGTGATCTTGTTGACCATGTCAGCGAACCGATGAAGGTGGTGTGCGTCCAGCTTTGTGAAGCAATTGATCATTTGGCTGTAGTCGATCACCATACGGTGTTTACTTCAGCCCCTGACCACCACGACTTGGGCTCTCCATGGACTGGACCTGTGGGCTATGACCCCTTCTGCCAGGAGTCACTGCACCTTGGACTTTATGAATGCCCTGTGCTCAGTGCTGTAGCATCTGTTCTTAGTGGCTAATGGCTTACAGTCCAGGGTCAGGTTCTCAATCAGCAATGGTAAGGTATGTGGAGGGTGGAGGGATGCCAGGCGGGTGCTGGCTGCTAGAGGGGGTCTGTGATTTGGGGATTGTAGACAGTGATGGGAGGTTGTGGTCCCTGAATGCCATTGTGACATTCCTGAACTGGCTCTGGAAGTCCAGCCCCAGAAGGATTATTGCACAGAGCTAAGGCATTCAGAGCAAATGGAAATGATCATAACGTTTACCCCCCACCGTTAACGATGCAATAAAATACCTGCAGATCTCATCAGATTGGTCCTTTGCGGCCATTTATATTGTGCCGTTCGTTATTCTGATGATTGAGACAATTTGTGAGTAGTGTCCGGGTAGATGAAGCTTTCAATGCTTCCACTGTTCATTTCCCCTTTCCCTCAATCTCCATCATCATGTGAGTGATCGGGTGAGAGCTGCCCTCATCCAAGATGATGGACGCTATTACTGGGTCACCATCGTTGTCAGAGATGGAGCCAATTTAGCAAGATGGTAGCCCCCATGTTGACCACACAGTTGCACCATGAGAGATGGATGAAGAAGGCAGAAATGACATCAATGACAATGGTAGAAGTGGAGTTGGGTCAGATGACAATCTTTGGGTCGCGCACAAGGTTGAGCCGTTCGAAGCTGAAAGTCATGTCGTTGCTGCGGGAGGAAGTGAAGTTGGGTTCAATGGCTGACTCTGGGGATGCTTGGTATGGAAGGCTTCATCATACACATCCTCTCGTAGTGTCCTATCTTCCTGTATCCTGAGCAAGTGGATTCTCTCTCCGAGCAGTGTCACCTAGGGTGCTTCTGCAGGCCGCAAAAGTGGCACTTCAAGTGCTCGGCTGTGGTGGCAAAGGTGGGGTTGGGGCCTCCCTGTATAGAGGCGGTCTGTGACGTTGTGTCCCAAAATGGTTGCACCCGTGGCCCACATGTGGAAGGCCTGTTGCCGGCAGTAATGGATTCAGTGTGGCGGTGGGTTGAATCTAGAGTCTTAGCGAGCTGGAGGGCTCTCTGCAATGGAAACCCTGTCTTCCTCTAGCATTCGGTGTCAGATGTAGTCGGACCTCACCCTAGCCATGGAGGCATCCCAGATCAGTTCTTCCACATGCTGACATACTGGTCTGATGATACTGGGGCAGGGATATCGCCTCTACATTGTCACTCCAGATCATGCAAGACCTGAAAGAAATTGTCCAGAGTTTCACCAGTTGCTGTTTTCTCAAGGCCAGGAGGTGCCGTGAGTAGACTCTGTTTACTCGTGGTCTGTAGAGGTTGCGGAGCTCAGTCATGGCAGTGGGGTAAGTCGGCCATCCCCTGATCACCACGTACTCACAGCAGCCAAACCTCACTTGTACTAATTTGAGTTTCTTCTTGTCAAAGTCCATGAGGTCCTCAGGCATTTCCAGGAAATCTGGGAAGCATTTGATCTACTGCTTATACATCTCTGGGGCTCCGAACCTCTGTGGGTCAAGGTCTAGTCTGTCAGGTCGCAGAAGTTTGTCCATCCCATGTGGGAAATTTAAAGTATAATAAATTGATATGCTCTATCAATGACTCCAAAGCAGAAGAGTGAGGAACAATAGGCTTTATTATACTTTAGACGTAGCTGACCTGACTCCAAGTGCTCGACTGAGGTTAGGGAGAGGGAGGTCACAAGGGGAGGAGTTACCAGGGAGTGAGTCAAGAGTGGGGGATGGGCCAGCTGTCCATCTACAATTACATATTCATATCACCACAGTGAGGCAGCTAGTTAAGAGGAGGAAGGAAGCAGGAAACAAGAGGGGCTCAAGAGAAGATTATGATAGCCAGGAAGGAATAAAAGAACTTGGGAAAACTCCAAGAGGGCATAAAAAGGTGGCAAATAGGATTAAGGAGAACCTCAAGGCATTTTATGCATATGTGAAGACCAGAAGGATGTCAAGAATTAAAATGAACCTCTTTCAGGATAAGGGAGGTAACATGTGGAACCACAGAACACTACAGCACAGAAAAAGACCCCCTTCGTCCTGTTCCGACTTAGATGTGCCCATGTGCGTGCACACACGTTTTGTAGCAAGCGCACAAAGGAAAAGAATGTGCGTGCTAAAAGTTTGTAACCTAAAATAATGTAGTAATTAATAAGTATACTGACTGAAAATAATCTTCTAGCTACCTGTTTCTGTTAACTAGTTAGTCAGTTTTACAAATATCACATTTGCACATCACTAATTTACATCACCTCACCTCTCCTGTCAGGTCCAGTTTGTACACCTGCAGCACGGCTGCAACCATGTTTGGCAAACAGTGTTCCTATTGTAAAGTTTACGAAGATCTGTTTCAAATTCTGTAGATAGCTCATTGAGTTTTATTGAAAAAAATATTGATCCAATATGTCAAATTCAAAAGAATCTAGCTTGTTGTTAATAAAACATGCCAAAACAATTTTATTAGCCATGAGAGATAGGCTGTGCCAAATTATCTTGAAAGAATTTCCAGTTTACATTTGCACAAACATATAGTGCACACATACATTTGTCACAGGAAAAAAAATGGACAACGTAAGACTTTAGCACACACTGACTACTAAAAATTCGAGGGCCCTTCTAGTCTGTGCCGAACCATTTTTTTTTGTCTAGTACCATTGACCTGCACCCAGTCCATAGCCCTCCATACCTCTCCCATCCATATACCTGCCCAAATACCTCTTAAATGTTAAAATTGAGCCCACATTCACCACTGCAGCTGACAGCTCATTCAACACTCCCACCACTCACTGTATAACTCATGTTCCCCCTAAACTTTTCCCCTTTTGCTCTTAACCCATGTCCTCTAGTTTGTGTCGCAACACCCTCAGTGGAAAAAGCCTATCTACATTTGCTCTGTCTATCCTCCTCATAATTTTAAATATTGCTATCAAATCTCCCTTCATTTATCTACATTCCAACCTAACCTGTTTAAACTTTCCCTGTAACTCAGTTCCTGAAGTCCGGGCAACATCACAGAAAATCTTCTCTGCATTCTTTCTATCTTATTGATATTTTTCTTGTAGTTAGGTGATCAAAAATTTGTCATTCCAAAATGCAACACCTCACACTTGTCTGCATTAAATTCCATCTGCCATTTTTCAGCCCAATTTTCCAGCTGGTCCAAATCCCCCTGCAAGCTTCAACGCTCTTCTTTGCTGTCCTTAACACCTCAAATGTTAGTGTCACCTGCAAGCTCACTGATCCAATTTACCACATTATCATCCAGATCATTGATATCATGACGAACAACAATGGGCCCAACACAGATTGCTGAAGCACACTGCTAGTCACAGACCTCCAGGCTGAGAAGCAATCATCCACCATTACTCTCTGGCTTCTCCTGTCCTGTCATTATTCAATCCAGTTCACTTCTTCACCATGAATACCTAGCATCTGAACCTTTCTGATTAACCTCCCATATGGGACGTTGTCAAATGCCTTACTAAAGTCCATATAGACAACATCGACAACATTTCCTTTATCATCTTTCCTGGTAACCTCCTTTGAAACTTCTGTAAGACTGGTTAAACATGAACTACAACACACAAACCCTTGTTGACTATACCTAATCAGTGCATGGCTATCCAGATAATTGTATATCTGATTTTTTTGTATACCTTCTTATAATTTATCTACTATTGGCATTAAGCTCACCTGATTATAATTTCCAGGGTTATTTTTGGAGCATTTTTTTTAAACAACTGAACAACGTGAGCTACCCTCCAATCATCTGCTACAACACCCGTGACAAAGAACATTTTAAATATTTCTGCCAGAGCCCCTGCAATTTCCACACGAGCCTCCCTCAAGATCTGAGGGAATATCGTGTGAGGTCTTAGGGATTTAGCCACCCTTATTTGCTTTAGCACAGGATGCACTTTCTCCTCTTTAATCTGTATTGGTTCCATGGCCTCATTGCTTGTATTCCTTCCTTCCTTTTCTTGAGTGAATACTGATGAAAAAAAAATAAGATCTCTCCCATCTTTTTTGGCTCCATACAAAGCCAACCACTCTGAACTTCAACAGGACCAATTATGTCCCATACTATCATTTTGCTCTTAATGTACCCGCAGAAACTTAGGATTTTTATTCACATTGTCTGTCAAAACAACCTCATATCTTCTTTTAGCTTCACTGATTTTCTTCTTGAGATTTTTATTGTTTTTTTTAATATTCTTCAAGTACCTCATTTTCTCCATGTTGCCTATAAACTTCTTTTGAACTCGATCCCCAAATATCCTTCAAAAACTAAAGTTCCTTATGCCTTCTAACTTTGCCTTTAATCCAGACAGTAACATACAAACTCCGTACTCTCAATATTTCATCTTTGAAGGTTCTCCACTTACCTCTCACATCTTTGCCCGTAAATATTCTAGATCCTCTCTCATTTCTTCAAAATTGGCCTTACTCAAATTTAAAATCTCAACCCAAGGACCAGATCTTTCCTTCTCCATAATTAACTTGAAACTAATGGCATGATCACTGGTCCCAGAATGTCCTCCTACTCATACTTCTTTCATCTGTCCTGTCTCATTCCCTAATTGGAGATCAAGTATTTCACTCTCTCTTGATGATACCTCTATATATATTGCCAGGCCTGCAACCAAGTTTCACCAATGGCTACAGTGTCAGAATTTACCATGCCAATCCATGCTCTAAGCTCATCTTCCTTTCCTACAATACTCCTTGCATTGAAATAGATGCACCTGAGAATATTCCCACCACATTCAACCTGTTGACTTCTAACAGTGCATGTAATTTTAATGTAATTTTTCCCTCCACCACTCCTCTACCTGCTTTGCCTCTCTCATTCCTGTCCCCCGGTAAATCTAGTTTAAACACATCAAAGCAGCACTAGCAAACCTTCCTACAAGGATATTAGCCCCTTTCAGTTCAAATGCAAACAGTCCTGTCAAAACAGGTTCCACCTTCCCTGGAAGAGAGGGCAATGATCCAGAAACCTGAAACCTTCCCTCCTATTCCAAGTCTTTAGCCACACATTAAGTGGCATTATTTCAGATTTCAGTTTTATTGTCAGAGTATATACATGACATCCATATAACCCTGAGATTCCCTTTTCCTGCAGGCACAGCAGAATTACCATTAATTGGTAGTGCAAAAAAATAAACTGTACACAGCATAAACATGTAAATAAACAAAAAATTGTAAATGCATGACAAATGTATCCTCCTATTTCTAGCGTCATTAGCACTTAGCGTGGGTAGCAATCCTGAGATCACTACCCTGAAGGCCCTGTCCTTCACTTGCGCCTAATTCCCTGAACTCTCCTTGGAGGACCTCTGCACCATTTCTACCCACGTCGTTAGTCTCGACACGGACCATGACATCTGGCTGCTCACCTTTCCTCCTGAGAGTGCCGTGAACTCAATCTAAGATATCTTGGCCCCTGGGACCAGGGAGACAACGTACCATCCGGGATGCGATCTCTTCCACAGAACCTCTTATCTGTCCCCCTAACTATGGAATCCTTTATCACTACAGTTTGCCTCTTCTCCTCCCTTCTCTTTACAGCCACAGGACCAGACTCTGTGTCAGAGACCTGATCTCTGTGGCCTATCCCTGGTAGTACTCACCCCCCCCCCCAACTGTATCCAAAATGCTATACAGTACTTGTTATTGAGGGGGATAGCCACAGGTGTACCATGAACTGCCTGCCTGTTCCCTTTCTCTCCCCTGACTGTCACCCATTTACCCTCATCCTGTCTCCTAGATGTGATAGTGTCCCTGTAACTCCTGTCTATCACCCCCTCTGCCTCTGGAATCATCCAGAGTTCATCCAACACTAGCCTTAGTTCTTTAACTCGGCTTGTCAGGAGCTCCAGCTGGGTGTACTTCTTGCAGACAAAGTTGTCAGGGATATTTCTGGCTTCTCAGATGACCTACATTTTGCAAGAGGAGCATTCCACTGCCTTGGCGGCCATTCCTAGTGCCTATGACTACCTGCTGAACCCTTTTTGTTCCCCCAATAGGGTGGCCCTTTCTGATTCAACTCTGACTATTCCTCACCTCCTACCTGTTCTCGACGAAGCCTGTTGAACTAAACTTTACCACTCTGACTCAACCCACTCCAATTATGACCACTCCCTCCTTTGTCTTCAACAGTTGAATTGATTGTCCAATCAACTGCTATCTACTGAGTCTCTCCTTCATCAACCCCTTGGTCTTCAACCGTTGAACTCGATTTCCCAATCAACTGCTATGTGCCTGGAAGCAGAGGAGGTTGGGGAGGTCTTAAATTAATACTTTGCTTCAGTATTCACCAAAGAAAAAGTCCTTGATGAGAGTGAGGTCAGAATAGGACAGACTTGTGTGCTGAACAATGTTAAGATTAGGGAAGAGGAAGTATTTTATCTTCTTAAAAACATTAAGATTGATGTCTCTGGGGCTGAATGCAATATACCCTAGGTTTCTGTGAGAATGGAGGGAAGAGATAGCTAGGGAATTGGCCTAATCTTTCAGCCCCCCCCCCCCCACCCCACCTTGGCCACATTAGAAGTATCAGAGGATTGGAGAATGGCAAATGTGGTCCCCTTGTTTTAAAAAGGCAATATGGAGAATCTTGTAAATTATTGACTGGTGAGTCTTACGTCAATGCTGTGCAAATTATTGGAAAGGATTCATAAAGACAGGGTTTAAAAACATTTGGAGAAGTGCAGTCCAATCAAGGATAGTCAGCATGGCTTTGAGAAGACAAGGTTGTGCCTCTCAAGCCTAATTGAGTTTTTTGAGGTGGTAACAAAAGAAATTGATGTAGGCAAGGCAGTAGATATAGTCTATATGGATTTTAGTAATGTATTTGATAAGGTCCCCCATGAGCCACTCGTCTGGAAAGCTTTAATTCTGTTGGTCAACATTAAGACTATAATTAATACTGTGATAGTGGGGGGGGGGGGGGGCAAAAGTAATGATCATATAGAACTATAAGGCATGGAATAGGCCCTTTGCCCCAACTTGTAGTTGCTAGCCAAGATTGGTTTGTATCCTTCTAAATCCTTTTTATTCGTATACCTGTCCAAATGTCAGTTGAAATCCCAAATTGTACCTGCACCTATAGCATCCTCTGGCTGCTTTTTCTAGATATGGATTACTCTCTAATTTAAGAACTTGTTGCTCAGGTCTCTTTCAAATCTTTCCCATCTTAACCTTAACCCAAGGCACTATAGTTATAAAATCATCAACAGTGGGAATAAGAGTGTGAACATTCACTTTATCTATGCCCTTCATGATTTTTCTAAACCTGTATATAGTCACCCCTCAGCTTCCTTTGCTTCAGGGAATAGAGCCGCAGACTATCTAGGCTCTCCTTATAACTCAAATCTTACATTCCCAGTGTATCTCTTGCCGGCTTAATGGTTCCTATTGGTGGACGATAAGAACTACATGTTGTAATTCAAGTAGTGCAATCTCATAAATGACTTGTGCAGCTGTATCATGATGTTCTAATGTTGGTACTCAATCATTGAGTGTAGCATCTGAATAAAAAATGCAACATAAATATCAAATAGATACATATCATTCAAAATTAATAGCTGGCCAGTTAAAATGGATGCCAAGGGAAACAGGGTGGAGATAGCTGCAAATGTGATCATTATCTTTCAAGTCTTCTTACATGCTGGAGATATACCAGCAGTAGATAATGCTCAAGTGGAGAGCCGGTGAGTTCTCTGACCCTGGAAACCAAATGACTTGGTACTAATGTACTGCAGATGCATGGAACTAATTGGTTGGAACTTCTTTGCAGTTTTATTGAGCATTGGGAGAATGACAACCCTGATGAATACAGGTACTTGAGTTCACATCATTTGCATTATTAACAGAAATGAAGCTAAATCTCACTTGGAAAAATGCAAATTATTAAGAGACACCTGCATGAATTTGATAAAGCAAATTGTTTTTAATAAGATAGATTAAATTCATCCAGCTGTTTTGAAGGTTTTTCAAGATGGTTGCCAACCAAAGTTCTTTGATTCTCCAAAGGAAGCTATAGCATTTGCTCAAGAGCTGCCAATTACTCAGTTTCAACAGAGACATAGTCCGCCGCGATCTCTAAGGAGACATGAGATGGAAGAAAAGAGCCGTGCTCCAAGAAGGAATGGTTGTAATGGTGACTCGGCAGTTGGAGCTGATTAAAAGAGTTGTCCTTTTTTTCTCTAATGTTTTTTTTTTTAAAGAGATATTAAATAATGATGATGTTAGTTTAAGATGAAGTGAGAGTTGAGGGAGAGAACTGGATAGGCACTATTTCCTGAAAGCCATCTGCTACGTGTGAGTTATCTCACACCCATTTTTTTTGGGAGTTACCACATTGCGCGATTTAGACGGAAGGGGGTATTTTTAACCTCCTACCCATTTTTTTCCTTTTTTTTTGTATTATTAGATTAAAGAGTGAAGGTTTTTTTTGTTTAAATATTTTAAAAAAGCATAAGAAAGTATTTGATTGTTTAAAAAACTAAAAATTGATGTTTTTTTTTTGTAAAGTTTATTCAGTAGATAAGGAATATCTGAAATTTAAATGTGAATGGGATGGATAAGTTTTTTTTTAATATATTTTTTCTTTAACTTTAAGGTGAAAGGAGTGGTAATTCTGGTGTATATTATTTTGCTATTTTAGTTATAGAACGAAGGGAATAATGGTGAAAGTTATAAATTGAATTGTACAATTCTTAATGAGGCTTGAATTTTGTGTGTGGTTTATGCTCCTTTTGTTGAAGTTATAGATTTCGTTGTAGATGTGTTTTTATTATTTGGATATCTGAATTTTAACGTAATGATTGGGGATATTTAAATGCGGTATTGGAGATTTTATTGGATAACTATTTAAGAGTAAAAGGGAAAAATAATGGAAGAGAACTAAAATTGAATTGTACAATGCTTAATGAGGTTTGAATTTTGTTTTAAGATGGTGGTTTATGTGACTAATATGATGATAGATGTGAAGTTAGTTGATATTTGGTGAAAGTTTATCTCTATAGAGAAAGTTGTTTTTTCATCTTTTTTTTCATGCTACAATTTTTTTTTAAGAATTGATTATTGTTTAAGAATTTTTGATAGATAATGTTACTATCTTTACTAATTTTTTATATTAAGTTTGAGTTAAATATATGTTTCATCTTAACTCCGTTTTTTAAATATATGCATTTAAGTTTGATTTAAATATGTTTTTTAAGTCTGATATCTTAGTATTAATTACTTTTCTTTTTGTTAGTATTTTAATCGGTTATGTTTTTTTTGTAAGTGGGTTTTTTTCTCACATATATTATTAACTTTATTAATTCTTCACTCTTTATTTTTTGGGGGAAAGGGGGGGTTGGACTAATTTGAGTTGGGTTATTAATGTGTAATATTATTGGGGAGGGTATAGTTTATTTAGATTACTGATATTGTATTGTAATTTTATTATTTTATTCTTAATTAAAAAAAAAATGTAATCCTATATGTTATTCATGTTCTAAAATTTTAAATAAAGATTAAAACAAAAGATAGATTAAATTCTTTGACAAAGAATGTACTGGGAATCATTCAAAGATATATTGCTGATGTTTCAGTCCTGAGCTCTTCTTCAAGGAATAAGCACAATACGTCAAATGTAGGAAATCTCAGAAAGTCTCAGAATTTGAAGTGGCTTGGGGAAGAATCAAGACCAACAAAAGGTGTTAATTGAATACAGTATAGGATGATGTAAGAATTCATCATGTTTGTGCAAAAGGAAATAGAAGGCTCACAGACTTAGGACAATAAAAGTGCAGGAATTGGTCCAAATGGGGAAATAGTTGATAAATATGGGTTCCAGATTTTTTTGACAAATGTGTATTATGAATTCTGAACCATGGTTTCAGATTTCAGATTTATTGTCAGAGTACAATCATGAGATCACATACAACCCTGAGATTTTTTTTTTTGTTTTGTAGGTGAGGCAGAATCACCACTATTGCTGGTGCCACAATATACATGTAAATAAATAAATAAAAATTGTAACAGATAATGACTATAAATAAATGACTGTGCAAGACACAGAATTCTTTTTTAAAAATCAATAAAATGAGCAAGTAAGAGTTCTTAAATGAGACCCTAATTGATTTTATTGTTGAGGAGACTGATGGTGGAGGGTAGCAGCTGTTCCTGAACCTGGTGGTGTGAGTCTTATGGCACTTATACCTTTTACCAGATGGCAGATTTTTTTTGACAGAAATGTATTATGGGTTCTGGACAATGGTTTTTCATGTAACATGCAAAGGTCCTGGATTTTGAAATTTGCAAATGATTAATAATTGATTATTTTCAGTAAATAAGAATTATAGTCATTTTAAACTTGGAATGAAAAACTAATGAAATTTCCAGACAGTCCCATATCCTTCTAAACATTGCTATCTGTATCCCTGTCAAAATGTTCTTTGAACATCAGAGTTGTCCTTTGAACCCACTCCTACATTTTCACCTGGCAGCTTGTTCCAGATATGGACCACCCTCTGAGTTAAAAGGTTTGTGCTCAGGTCTGTCCAATATTGCTCCCCTCTCACGTTAAACCTATGCCTTTTATTAGCCTAACTAATTTCTCCTTATTACTCAAGATCTTTAGTCCTGAGAACATTTTGGTGAATATTTTCTGCACCCCCTCCAATTTAATGTGGTCAGAAGGTCAGAACTACACACTTTGGTCTCACCAGTTCCTTATTTAGATGAATCTTGAGATGACAACTATTGTACTCAGTACCCTACCCATTGAAGGTTAGCATGTCAAATGTCTTTTTGACCACTTTATCCACCTGACTTGCCGCTTTCAACAAAATATGTACCTGCTCCTCTTGGTCTCTCCACCCTACACTTCTCCCCAGTGTGCTGCCATTTACTGTGTAAGTCCCGTCCTGCTTTGACTTACCAAAGTGCAAATCTTCACCCTCTTCAGAGTTTAATTCCATTTGTCACTCCTTGGCCCACCTTCCCAAATGATCTTGATGCAGTTGTAAACTTAAATATCCTTCCTCATTCTCCATTATACCACCAATTTTATGTAATCTTCAAATTTACTCATGATGTTAACTACATTGCCATCAAATCATTAATATAAATTACAAACGATGGTGGGCACACAACAGACACCTGTGGCACACTATTGAACACAGGCCCCCAATCAGGGAAATGTCCCTGCAGTACTACCCTCTGAGTGAAAGTAAATTTTGAATTCAATAAGCCAATTCTCCAAACCCTCCCCCCCCCACCCCACCACCCCCAGTGTTGTGCTCTCTCCAATAAGGCCCTCAATATATTGGACATACTTGAGATCTCTTGGACACAGTTAACAAATTCCACCCCATCCAAGCACTTTGTAATATGGGTGCCACAGTCAATGCTCGACAATACTATCCTATTATCCATACAGCTATCTGCAATTTTCCTATACATCTGCTCTTCCAAGTCTTGTTGGCAATTGGGGCCTATTATACAGGCACATCAAAATGATCTTTCCTTTCTGGTTTCTAGCATCTACTCATATTTCTTTATTGGACTGTTCCCCAAGAATACTAACCCAGAGAAACAATGATAAATCATTACAAATCTTTGATCTACTTTACATAAGAAAATGATGTGATATCTACACTCATTTATGGGCGGCACAGCTGGTCTAGTGGTTAGCAGAATGCCATTACAGTGCCAGTGATCGGGTCCAGGGTTCGAATCTCACGCTGCCTGTAAGGAATTCATACATTCTCTCCATGTATATGTGAGTTTTCCTTGGGGGTTCTGGTTTATTCCCATTGTTCAAAACATACTGGGGGTTGTAGGTTAATTGGGTGTAAATTGGGTGGCATGGGCTCATGGGCCAAAATGGCTTGCTATGTCTAAATTTTAATTTTTATAATGTAAAATTTAATTTAAATCTTTAAATTTAATTGTGACTCGAGTATTTTGTAACTAGAGAATGTTTTGCCATCTATTCAATAGAGATCTGGTGCAGCAACAACAGCAATGATTTTCAACAATCCCTACTGATCAGTTGGTTTGTCTACTTCCTGCATCTATATTATTTTTATCCAGATGCAAAGCTGGCTATTTTCAATGTTATCTCACTGCTGACAAGAATTTCAACAGGAATTCTTTTGGTTCTTTATTATAGCTCTGGAGTTAAATTTACATTAAAAATGAACAAGATATTTTGACAATTTTTAATGTTTTTTTTAGTTGAAATTGCTGCATTCAGAAACAAGAAATGGAGAGCAAGAGGAAAGTGCGTTTAAATGCTGCCTTGAACAGGGTAAGATAATATACCAATTGTTATATAAACAATTGCTAACATTGACCACAAAAATGGACATCTTGCAGCCTTGAGCATCCATTGGTATCAATGAAAATTAAACAATTCTGCATCGTTTGGTTTTATATTAAGAATGTATATGATAATGATATGTACAATGTACATATGCCCTCATTTTTTTTAAATGCTGCAGCTGAACAAGTACTTTGTAAAAAAAATGACAATATTATACTTATTTGAATTAAAAAGATACATTAAATACAAAATATAGATATATAATAAATATTCACAGTTATTGTGGGTGCAAAAAAATGTTAAAATGTAGATGCTGTCATCTGGGCATGCTGCACAGCAAGATATGAGCACATTTAAAACCAAATACAAATTTAACCTTAGCCTCAGCATCAATGAGGAATCATCTTTCATTTTCAGTTAAAATATGATTTAAAAACAGTAGTGCCAAGATAGGAAGAAATTTGCATAAAATATAGGTTCTCATTTGGCCTCAGCTTAAAAACTATGTGGACATAAGGAAAAAATTATATTCTGGTTGTCACAGAACTATCTCCCTACTGTCAGTAGACATTATATCAGATTACATTGGTACCTCTGTCTAAAGTTGCATTGCAATCAGGAGGGATCCATATGCATCAGTAAGGTGTGAATATTATTAAACTTGTTTCAAAAAAATATCGATATATGATTAAGTTATTTTCAGAATGAGATTTCAATATAAGATGAAAACAAATACAAGCACCTCACAAAAAAAAGCCAATACATGTTTGCCAAAATGCGCAACCAGCATCATATTTAACAGCAAGTTATTAAAAGCTGTCACAGTTCATACAATTACTATATGTATAACTCCTCTACCGGCATCACCTATGGCTCCTAGAACGCTTTCACCAGCGTTGTCTCCACTCCATCCTCAAAATTCATTGGAGCGACTTCATCTCCAACATCGAAGTACTCGAGATGGCAGAGGCCGACAGCATCTAATCCACGCTGCTCAAGATCCAACTGCGCTGGGTAGGTCACATCTCCAGAATGGAGGACCATCGCCTTCCCAAGATCGTGTTATATGGCGAGATCTCCACTGGCCACCGAGACAGAGGTGCACCAAAGAAGAGGTACAAGGACTGCCTAAAGAAATCTCTTGGTGCCTGCCACATTGACCACCGCCAGTGGGCTGATATCGCCTCAGAATGTGCATCTTGGCACCTCACAGTTCGGCGGGCAGCAACCTCCTTTGAAGAAGACCGCAGAGCCCACCTCACTGACAAAAGACAAAGGAGGAAAAACCCAACTCCAAACCCCAACCAACCATTTTTACCTTGCAACCGCTGCAACCGTGTCTGCCTGTCCCGCATCGGACTTGTCAGCCACAAACGAGCCTGCTGCTGACGTGGACATTACCCCTCCATGAATCTTTCTCCGCGAAGCCAAGCCAAAGAAAAGAACAAGCTTATAAGCAGTTGCCAAGGTAACAAAACAGAAGCATTTCCATTGTAACAAAATTATAATTTGTCATGAAAAAATAGGTTCACAGTTCTTGGACAGAGTGAAAAGTGCAAATTGAGAAGTTGAAATCTAAATTTAGAAAGGAAATGAAATACAGAACAGAAAGAATCACAATCTGTGAAGTGCAATAAAGAAAAGACCTCAAACTCTACAAGACGTTCCTTACAAAATGATTTGAGGAGATAAAGATCTAGATTAAATGTTGATCTGAGGTTGTGCTGTGCTATTTTAATTAAGTAGTGAAGAGAGACTCGGTTAATAAACTTTCAACTTCATACAACACTTCTTTGTTTGCCAATAATGATATTTAATTTTAAACACAATTTTAATAAATAGAATAGTTTCTCCCATGTGGCTTTAAACCATGTTGGCAGTCATTTAGGATCCAAGATGGAGAAAGGAGGACTGTAAAGGTGAAGGGCAGTTAAGAAGGCAAATGAAGTGAGTTCAAGCAGAACAAGATGGCGAAGGGCAAGCAGCGGAGTAAGACAGGTATACTTTGTTGTGTTTATTTTAATGCGAAGAGCCTGACGAGGAAAGCAAATGATTTCTGGGCATGGATAGGTACAGAATAATGCGATGGAATATAACTGTAATGGAGATGCAGTTGAAGGGAGACCAGAACAGACAGCTCAATACTCTGAGGTCGCAATAGTTTCAGGTGTGGTGGGAAAAGTAGAAAAATAGATGAGTGCGTGGGTTGCAAGTTAAATCAAAGAAGATACCAAAGTCATCTTAAGAAAGGTTATTGGCAGCAAATTACTGTGTGAAGCAGTGCATTTAGAAATCAGGAACTGGGAACTGGAAGATCAAAAATGTAGAGAGATTGCTGTGTGTAAATATAGCCAAGCTGATTTAAACTTCCCCATTAATAACTGGAAATGCCAAGGTTTCTTGGGATGAACTTTGTTGAGTGTGTCTCGGAGAACTTTCTTCAGCAACATGTGGATAGGCCTACTAGAGGAGACAATATTGAATCTTTTAATGGAGAATAAAGCTGGTTCAGTAACTGAGCTATTGCAAGGGGAACATTTGGGACCAGTGACCACAATGCTTTTAACTCTATATGGTCCTCAAGTTAGAATCCAAAACTAGGGAAGTACAACTTTGACATGATTAAGCAGCAGTTAGCAAAAGCTGACTTTTAGTGAGTCAGAGCCTGGCTGCTCAAGAGTATGACAAACAAGGAATTCAAAAGTCCAGAGAGGGATGGGAAACAGATCTGAATATTGTAATTGATTGGCAAATATGTGCAGACTTATGTAAGTTATAGATTAGTTCAATATTATTTATTGCATCAGTTATATCTTTCACCATGAAAATTGAATAGATTGAAATCAGATTTATTGGACCAATGGTTTAGGTTTGGTGAAGATGTAATAACCTTGTTGCATTCTACTTCGTCTTATCCTAAAGTATGCCTTTTGAGCAGATATACAAATTTTTTTGGAACAAATTACAGGAACTGTTTTACCGCAAAGTCGGAATTTATATTTATTAGTAAATATTGAAGGTACAAAAACTAAATTAAAACTATCAATATACCAATGAGAATTTGTCAAATTAGTGTTGGAAGAGGCAAGGAAATGTATTGTAGTCACTTGGAAATCAGACATATCTCTAGGTATGCCCAAATGGTATGCAGAAATCCAAAGTTGTATCGCTTTGGAAAAAAATACATCGTAGCTTGAAAAACAAATACACTATGTTTTTGAAAGTTTTGCACCAGTATGCTCAAATGTTAGGGTTTAATTTGTAATAATGTCCTCTCTATTCCTCTAGACCTGCAAGTTTCTCCTGTTACAAGCCCAAAGGACCCCAAAACCCAGCAGCAATAGATATTCACCATGACAAGTAGTTATTTAAACAAAAGTTGTTTTTAATTATCTTTAAATATGAAAACAGAATCAAACTTTAAATTATCATGATTAACTTAACTAACCCAGCTTTACCGCCTTCTAATTCTAAGCACACATGTATGTAATGTGTGTGTAAATTTAAGAAAAGTTCTTTGGTTCACAGTTCAATCTCACTTCTTATTCTTCCATGTTCACTGGTTGCAGGCAATTCTTATACTGTGCACAGAATTTAACCTGTATAAAGTTCACCAGGCTTTGGTGCTCGAAAGGTAAATAGTTACCGCTCAGGAAGGTTCTTGCTGGTTTGGAGAGAGAGATGTGAGGTTCAAGGATTTACACAACTAAGGTACCACCATTAGTCACTTCAATGTCTTGCTGATGAAACTTGCCCCATCAGGGTTCTCCAGATGATAACCTCTTTCTTTCAGGCTATCATAGAGTTGCTTTCTGTTCCACTTATTCCAAGAAAACCATCAGTCAGATAGCACTTCCAGTCATCCACCACTCTGGAGCTTCTGTTTCAGTTTCAACAAGCTTCTCCTGGCTTGTTATAGTTTTCTGTGTCACATACACTCCCTTCTGTCTCTCTCTCTCTCTGAGATTCTAAACTGCCAGCAACATGTCCCTCTCTCTCACTTGCAAAACTCCTGACCGTTTCCAGCAAACAATAGAAGTCAGTCTTCTGGTCCATCAGTTGTTTTAGGTAAACAATAACCTCTCAATAAGTTCTGAGTGAGAATTTTTCAGAGAGGTCAAAAAGGTCCAAAACATACAACCTGGTTCTGCTTGTTCTTCCAAGACAATAGTCCATTCATTCCATGATGTCATTTCAATCAGCACCTACTTGTGAAATGTGCTTAGCATTCTCCATTCTGTAAAGTCACTGAATATGAATTCTTCAGTATTTAAATTAAGATCTGCTTTAAAGTGTGTGCATGTATGTAACGCACTCTAATTTTACCAATTTATCTCCCAAAAACATTCGCAAATATTCCATCACACTCCTCTGAATTGTAATGAAGAATTCTTCTATATATGTATTAGACAACATTACTCCGAGCAATCCTAAAAATGTATTTTCTTCTTCTTTTCTTTATGTTTATATAGCTATATTATATCTTTTATGTTAACTATTTTGTGGGAGGGAGTTTTTGGGGTAGGGGTGGATACTGTAATGTATATAACTTTTTTTCTGGAACTTGCATAATTATAGCAATTTTGATGACGTATGGAAATTTTAAATAATTTTTTTATATAAGTGTAATAATAAAGGTTCAAGATGAACATATTCCCAGTAGGATAAAGGAAAGGAATAGCAGGGGAAAGGAAACCTGGTGAGTAAGATATTATAAAGATACAGATCAGAAAGAAATTTAGTGGCATATATCAGATACAAGCAGTCAGGTTTGAGAAAATCTCGTGAGGTGTATACGGAATGTAAGCATTGTGAAGGGCTATGAGGTTATGAAATGGCTTTTGTAGATAATATAAACGAGAATATATAGGAGTTGAAATAAACCATTCAGTCCATCAAATCTCCCTACCATTTAATCATAATGAGCTTCTCTACATAACCTTTTATGCCCTGGTTAATCAGAACCTATCAATCTCTGCATTAAATACCCCCAATGACCTGGTCTTCACAATCTCCTGTGGCATTCCATAGATTTACCACCCTTTGCCTAAGGAAATTCCTCTGCCTCTCTATTTAAGATTTATAAATATATTTTATAAGTATATTCAGAACAAAAAGAGTCACGAGGTAAATTAATAATTCCTCTTTCAGATTGGGGTAGTTTATATGCAGTGCCAGAGAAGATGGGGACGATCTTGAATTAATATATTGTCAATATGCTTACTGTTGGGGAGGATAAGCAGGAGTTGAGCATAATAAAAGATAGTGCAGCACTTGTCTGCATTAGTAGTGGAGAAGTTGGCTGTCTTAGATCATATATAGGCAGACATTTCTCCAAGTCCAGACCATGTTCATCCTGGCCAGAACGTCCTTGGAAGGCAGGGACCATGTTCTCCTATTTCCCATTATTGTCTTTAGTTCTTAATATTAACTTGACTCCTAATCCTTTCTTGCCCTCTTTTGAATATGTAAGCCTACTGACTTGATGTTGTCTGGGTCACAACCCCATGTAGTTGCCTTTGTTTCTTTTATTGATCGAAGAGCTATATTGATGAGATGTAAAGATGCTATCCTTCCCTCGTATACCCAGTGGTTGTCTGATGTGAAAGCATATCTGACTTATGAAAAAAAAGTTCTATTACTGAAATGAATATTAACTTCGTAAATTTACGGGGTCTTTTAATTATTTTCATAGTTTATGAGGCTACTTAGATCTTATTTAGTGATTTGGCTGTTTCCTTTTTTAAAGCAGTGGAGTATGTATGTTCAACTAACAACTTCATAAGGTTGGGACTAGATTATTAGTATAATTTAATTAGCTTATTTGTCATTATATGTACCAATATGGTTACTTTGTTGGATAATAATAATTATTATTATTATTACCACCTATTTATCATTTGCTGCTAAAACTCAATTAAAAAAATATATTAAAAAAGGAAGGCAGAGAAGAAATTACTGGGGACTTGATAAACATTTGTTGTTCATTGCTGATGACAGAAGAAATTCCAAAGGAGTGGAGGATGGCAAATGTGGTACCATAATTTAAAGAGGGCCATCAGGATAATTGCGGTAATTACAGACCTGTTCATCTGGCATCAACGGTTGGGAAAGTGCTGGAGACAATTCTGAGAGATCAAATCTATCAACATTTGAATGGGCAGAGTAAAATTAAGGAAGGCCAGGGTGGATTTGTCCATGTTTTATGAACGATAGAATTTTGTTGAGAGGTACATGGCACGTGTATCAGCCCAGAGGGCAGATACGCCTCCAACCATGCATCTTGGTGCCTCACAGTTCGGCGGGCAGCAACCTCCTTGGAAGAAGACCACAGAGCCCACCTCATTGACAAAAGACAAAGGAGGAAAAACCCAACACCCAACCCCATCCAACCAATTTTCCCTTGCAACCATTGCAACCGTGTCTGCCTATCCCGCATCGGACTTTTCAGCCACAAACGAGCCTGCAGCTGACGTGGACATTACCCCTCCATAAATCTTCGTCCACGAAACCAAGCCAAAGCCAAAGAAGAAGACATGGCAAATGATGTTATATATATATTGAATTTAATGAAATATTTGATAAGATCCCATAGGTGCAGTTGGTATGGAAGGTGAGGATACATGGGATAAAAGGCCAATTGTATAAAAAAGTGGCCAAGTGATAGGAGTCAGAGAATGGTTGTAGATGGCAGCTTTTCAGACTGAAGGGCCATAACCAGTGTAGTGCCTCAAGCTTTGCTCCGATGACCCTTGCTTTCTGTGTTATGCAAAAACAATTTGAACAAGAAAGTTTGTGGCAAGATGAGCAAGTTTGCTGATGACACAAAATAGGTGCTATATTGGGCAATGAAGAAAGTTATTTGGGTTTACAATGGAATCTATATCAGATGGGGAACTGGGGTAAAGAATGGCAGAATCAGTTCATATGGAAAATTGCAAGTTGCTTCATTTGGTTAAATTGAATTAACTCTGTTGCCGGCAGTGTTATGAAGCAGAGTGTAGGTATTTTTTTTTAAGATGGCAGCATATGTAGAAGTGAAAAGAGCTTTTAGGACACTTTCTTTCATCAGTCAGGGCTTTGAATGTAAGGGCTGGGATGACATGTTGAAATTATATAGGGCATTAGTACTGTCATACCTGGAATATTGTGTACAATTTTGGATTTATTGCAGCAGGAAGGATATTTGAAAGTTGTAAAGTGTATAGAAGAGATTTACAAAAATTTTGCTAAGATGAGGAAAGTTGAGTTGGAGTAAGAGACTGTAAAATCTAATTTTGTTTTTGGTAGTAAAGAGGTTGAGAGGAGAACTAACCAGTTGTCTATAAAATCATGAAGGTCATATATAAGGTAAGGAGTGACAGTTTGTTTTCTCAAGTAGGAGAATCATAGGCAAGAGGGCATGCCTATATGGTGAGGGGGTTTGGATTTAGAAGGGAGATAAGAGAACAGCTCTTCACTCAGATGGTGAAGGATGTATGGAGCGAGCTGCCAGACAAATCAGTGGAGGCAGGTCCTTTAGCTTCATTTAGCTTTCCTACATTAGCCCTGACCTCAACAATCTTCTTGCTCAAAAAGCTCAATCATATTCAGGGGACATGATTTCCCATGTTTCACTTGTACTGACAAGAGAGAAAATAAATAAATAAGGGGGAGGCAGAGATAATATTGCCGAGATAAGGCAGGTCTCACAGAAAAATTTGAACAATATGAATTTGAACACACATGATTAGAGGCTATAACAACATAGGTTTTGAATCGGACTGTTTAAAGGGAGAACAAAAGAAAATCAATTCAACTGTTCAAAATATTACTTCTTTAACCATGCAATTACAATTTTTATTAACTTACAATTTTTTTAACAAGCTTCATTAATTCTGATATGTTTTTAATTGGATTACCCCTTTCAGTTCAGATGAGGAAAACTTAATTCATTAAAAAAAAAATCATGCTGTTAACAGCAGGGTCCCTTTTAATTTCTTTTACTTTGCTGTTTTCCAGAGCAGATGTGGATTCCAAAGAATATTTTTTGCTCTCTGTTGTGATTGCATTGAGCGATGCTATCATCCTCCATGTGAGTGAATCCCTGCACAGGTGGAGGCCCCTGTGATCTCTCTCTGGGGCCAATGTCAGAAGAGGGCGAACCCTCGCAAGGCATCAGGCCCCAATGGCGTACTTGGTAGGATACTGAAAATCTATGCCATACAACTAGCCAGAGTGTCCACTCATACCTAAGTAAAAATCTGTATCTTCTGCAATTTGCCTGTCATCATAATTGCTTTATAGCAGTTGCAATAACACAGGCTCTTCACTCAACTCTGGATCACCTCGAAAGCAGTGACACATACATACAGCTGCTCTTCATTTGGCCCTTTCAAACTCTAATATAAAATGAGGTGAACCGGGAAATTTGCAACCCACTGACATGGCGATTTGAAAGGGTCCAACCAGGTCAACCTGTCCCTGACCTACCTCAGAGGTGGTCAGGGAACCCAGTAAAACTTACCCCCAGTCATCTTGATCTGACGGTTTGAAAGGGGAAATAGTCATCCTGGTTACTCAGGTGACATTAGCGCTTGTGCGCTGGCGTCACAGGGAAACCCCTGGTTGAAGTGCCACTGTTGTAGGGAGGGGGTGGAGAGAGGTTGCTGCCACGGGAGGGGGAAGAGAATTGCTGCCGTGGAGGGGGAAGAGAGTCGCTGCCGTGGGGGGAAGAGAGGTCGCTTCCAAAGGTCCCGGGGGAGAGAAGTTGCAGCTGCGGGAGGTAGGAAGAGAGGTAGCTGTCAGAGGGGAGAGAGAGAGGGTGGTCATAATTGAGGGGGGGTAGAGAGGTTGCTTTTGCGGAAGAGAGTGACGGTGTGGGTGATGACTGTCACAGAGGGTGACTGATGGAATGGCAATTGATGGCCTTTGGGTGGGAGAGGCTAACTGGTAATATTTTCAGTGAGTGCATGATGCGTCACTTATCGTGTCCTTGTAGAGGTGGGAACCCCCTTAAATCGCCGGGTTGGTGATTTAATGTGTCCATCCCCATGTGATTTGAAAGGTGCTTCTATCACCTTTGCCCCAGTAATTGTACCCATGTCCCCGTTTAAAAGAGGTTATTGACTATAGCTTAGCCTTCAACACCATTATTCCTTCATCTCCAAACCATGGGCTTCTGCACCCCCACTAGCAACCCCATCCCAGCAACTGGATAGTTGATTTCCTCATAGGAAAACCACAATCAGTATGAATTGGAAACAATATCTCCTCCTCACTAACTATCAAAACAGGTGCACCTCAAGGATATGTGCCTAGCCCATTGCTCAACTTACTATACACCCACTACTGTGTGGCCAGGCACAATTCCAATGCTATCTACAAATTTGCCGATGACACCATGGTTGTCAGCAGAATTACAAACAGCATTGAGGAAGTATACAGAAGGGAGATAGATCAGCTTGTTGAGTGGTGTCACACCAACAACCTTGTAATCAAGGGGGTGGCATGGTTGGCATAAAGGTTAGCACAACACCGTTAAAGTGGCAGCGATCAAGACTGGGATTCAAATCTCACGCTTTATGTAAGGAGTTGGTATGTTCTACCTGTTTCTGGTTTCCTCCCACCATTTGAAATGCACAGGGGTTGACATTAATAAGATATAATTGGGTGGCATAGGCTTATGGGCTGAAATGGACTGTTACCGTGCTGTATGTCTAAAACTTTTTTTAAAATTCAACGTTATCAAAACCACGGAGATGATTGAGACTTCAGGAGAAAGTCGGGAGAACACGATCCAGTCCTCATCAAAGGCTCAGAACTGGAGAAGATCAAGAACTTCAAATTCCTTGATGTCAAAATTTCGGAAGATCTTCCTGGAGCCCCTATGTCAGTGCAATCGTGAAGAAGGCTCGCCAGTGGCTGACAATCCAGTGATCATTGGAGAATCAGAGGTGGAGAGGGTGAGCAAATTTAAGATTTTTGGAGTCAATATCTCAGAGGACATTTCCTGGACCCGTCATATGAATGAGATCATGAAGAGAGCACGTCAGCACCTTTATTTTCTCAGGAGTTTTCAAAGTTTCAGCATAACATTGCAAACCTTGGCAAACTTCTTCAGATATGTGATGGAATGTGTACCAACCAGCTGCATCACAGCTCGGTATGAAGGAACCAATACCTATGAGTGATAAACTCTGCAAAAGGTAGTGGACACCACCCAATGCATCACAGACTAAACTCTCCTCACAATCGTGAACATCTACATGGAATGTTGATGTTAGAGAGCAGCAGCAATCATCAAGGATCCACATCACATGCTCTGTTCTCACTGCTGCCATTAGGAAAGAGGTATAGGTGCTACAGAATGCATACCTACACCAATCTTAGGAAGAGTGGCTTATCCCTCAACCATCAGACTCCTAAACCACAAACTCAAACAGAGTATCATTTGTTTTTCACCAAAGAAACCCAATGCAAATTTGTTGTAACTAACCACAGAGCAGATAAAAACAATGCTCCTCATAAGAATTACATGCACAATAGTTAAAAGATGCAGAATCTTCCAGCAGATTGGAAGAAGTTCAAAGAAAGTTCTATGCATTACAGATGAACTGTATTCAGCTGACCAATCAGCATGATGCATTTTTGCAATCAAATGCACCAGAACATAATTTTTAAATGTTATTTTAATTAAATTTGAATGATTTGTGCAAATAAACACAAACTTATGTTGCTTTGAAGAGGAAACTAATCAGGTTGAAGTCAACAGAGTGATTTTATGATTCTTAAAATGGCAAAGTAGTATACAGTAAAATCCCCATTCAATCAACCAGAGACTCAAATAACTGGCAAAAAAAAACTGAGAAAATTAATTCATAAATTAATTAATTTTAAATAAATAAAGTTTGAAATAAAAGCTTAAATTTGTAACTGCTCTCTGAAGCAACTCTCAACCTCTTGGGAGCAAACATTTGGCAGGCAACTTTTTGAATAAAGTTTCAATAAAGTTGTATTTGAATAAAATGGCAGCATCAAGAATGAAGAGCCAGCTGATGCCACTCATCGACTCTCCCAAAGTGTCTCCCGATCCCTGCCTAGTAAGTCTTTATTTCCTTAGTATATTATTAAGGCTTTATCTGTAAACTTTGCGGGGGGTTATTATAACAGTCACGCAGTTAACACAGCAGTCAGTGGTCCTCAACCTTTTTTTTTCACTCACATACCACTTTAAGTATTCCCTATGCCATAGGTGCACTGTGATAAGTAAGGGATTGCTTAAGGTGGTATGTGGGTGGAAAGAAAAAGTTTGAAAACCACTGTTTTAATCATCCCTAATTGACTCGTTATGTGCACGGTTTCGTAACTCCAAAGGAAATGGGCCAATGACAATTTTTCTAAAGCAAAATATTTCAGTAACAATTGGGTCTAGAGCAATGATGCTCAATCTTCCCTTCCCAGTTACATACTACCTTAAGCAATCTGTTACTAATCACAGAGCACTGATGGCATAGGGACTACTTCAAGTGGGATGTGAATGGAAAGAGAAAGGTTGAGAACCACTGTAGCGCAATACTGATACAGCACCAGCTACTGGAGTTAGAATATAAAGGAAGGTGCGAAAGACATGGCCGGGACACTGGTGTGGAGATGAGTCAAGTTGTGCTAAGGGCCTGACCCGAATACTAGGATGAAGATCCGGTCGATGCCTCTCACCGCTGGAGCGACTCTCCCAAAGTGTTTTCCTATCCCTCTCCGGTAAATGTCAATATCTTTATTAGTGTTAGGTATATTAGAAAGGCTTTATCTGTAAACTTGGGGATAGGGATAGTGTTGTGGATAGCACAACTCTGTTTCAGTACCAGCATCTGGGGTTTAGATTTAAATTTAAATTTTGTAAGTTACATAAATTATATAATTAAAGTGAACTTTTCATAATACTACAATACTGATTTTTTTTTTTCAAATTATTTACATTTTGCACTGTTGTTTGTCTTTTAAACCATATAATCTTCATGCAGGTGTACAAGTTAAGCATTGTAAGAGTGAACCTCAGTCAATCAGTAAATTGGCATTTTCGGCTCTGTAGGTGCTGGATAATGGGGATTTTATTGTATTTTAAATATATGGTTGACAGATCAGAATCATCAGTTTGTCTCTCAATCAATAAAAAAATATCAGTTAACTTCAAAGATATATTGATTATATTCACTGATTGGCATTCATTTCAAGAGGAATAGTGTACAAGACTAAAGAGGTGTTGAAGAGGCTCCATGGGCACCAGTGAGACCTCATTTGGAGTACTCTGTGCAGTTTTGTGCCCCCTATCTTAGAAAGGTTGGAAAGGGTGCAGAAGAGATTTACTAGGATGATTCCCAGAAAGCAAGGGCTAACGTATGAGGAGCGTTTGGCGTTTCTTGAGATGTATTCATTGGAGTTAGGAGAATGAGAGGAAATCTTGTAGGTGCTTTTTGTATTTTGAAAGGTTTAGATAGGGTGGATGTGGGTAAGATGTTTCCCTTGGTGGATGAATTGAGGACAAGGGGTCATGATCTGAAATGAGAGGTTATCCATATAAAACAGAGATTAGGAAGAACTTCTTTAGCCAAAGGATCTGTGGAACTCGCTGCCGCCTACAGCAGTGGAAGCTAGATCACTGGGAGTATTTAAACAAGAAATAGACAAGTATCTCATTAGTGTGGGCACCAAGGGATATGGGGAAAAGGCTAGAAATTGGAACTAGTGTAGATTAGCTAGTGGCCTCCTTCTGTTTCTTTGTCTTGTGATCTTGTGATTTAATGATTTACATGTTGGGAATGATATGCAAAATGTGTGGCTGTCTTTCAGTTAAATAGCTATTTATTTTAATTTTTTTAATGTAGTTTTTTTTGCTGTCTGGAGTCAAAAGAGCTTCCAAAGTGGAATAAAATCAAAATTCTCATTTATTGTACATTTTTACATGTAGTCTTAGTTTCTATCTGCTTTTGAAAATCACAGTGGCATGGTTAGCATAGCAGTTAATGCAATACTGTTACAGCACACAGCGACACAAGTTCAAATGCAGCACTGTATGAAAGGAATTTGTATGCTCTCCCTGTGTCTTCATTGGTCTCCTCTGGGTGCTCTGGTTCCTCCCACCCTTCAAAAACATATGGGGAATATAGGTTAATATATGTATTTGATGGGAATGTGCTTGTTGGCTGGTAGGGCCTGTAACTGTGCTAAATTTAAAATTTAAAAATTCTTCAACTTTTCTTGGATGGATTAAACTGCAATACTCCTGAAATCAGTAGCCCTCTGTGTGTTGACCCAAGGAAGTGCTGGACATGGATCAGTGGCCAAACTCATAAACCATCACTGCCAAACACAAAGGAAAAATATGTTGCATTTCATATATGCAAATTGAGCACCGCATACTTCAGTTGAGGAGTAATAGTGGTTGAGTAAATATTACTTTTAACAATTATGTCCAGATTTATTAGAGGTTTGAACTAAGCCTGAGTCATAAATATGACTGCAATTATATGTGGAGTAAGCTATTTAATTTTTTAAGACTAAGTTAACATCTGACCATGGCAGTCAATAAAAGCAAGACCTTATTGTCAGCATTTGAAAACAGAAGTCAAAATTCACTGGTATATAATTCTCTTCAAATAAATTGTGTTAATGCATGCAATTTATGTCAAACCTTGCAGTGACCCAAAGCAAACTATTATGTTATTGAAAATAAGCTAGCATTACCAATATTAACTCTTGGTCACGCTCATGGCTTCACTTACATAAAAGATGAAACTTTACAGAAACTTCTTCACTGAACGAAACTGCCATAAATGTTCAGATTAATAGATCTTTGGAAACAAATGAAAATTAACAACTATGATTTGTATTATATACCATATCTTTCTTTGGCTTGGCTTCGCGGACGAAGATTTATGGAGGGGGTAAAAGTCCACGTCAGCTGCAGGCTCGATTGTGGCTGACAAGTCCGATGTGGGACAGGCAGACACGGCTGCAGCGGCTGCAGGGGAAAATTGGTGGGTTGGGGTTGGGTGTTGGGTTTTTCCTCCTTTGCCTTTTGTCAGTGAGGTGGGCTCTGCGGTCTTCTTCAAAGGAGGTTGCTGCCCGCCGAACTGTGAGGCGCCAAGATGCACAGTTTGAGGCGAGATCAGCCCACTGGCAGTGGTCAATGTGGCAGGCACCAAGAGATTTCGTTAGGCAGTCCTTGTACCTTTTCTTTGGTGCACCTCTGTCACGGTGGCCAGTGGAGAGCTCGCCATATAACACGATCTTGGGAAGGCGATGGTCCTCCATTCTGGAGACGTGACCCACCCAGCGCAGCTGGATCTTCAGCAGCGTGGACTCGATGCTGTCGACCTCTGCCATCTCGAGTACTTCGACGTTAGGGATGAAAGCGCTCCAATGGATGATGAGGATGGAGCGGAGACAACGCTGGTGGAAGCGTTCTAGGAGCCGTAGGTGATGCCGGTAGAGGACCCATGATTCGGTGCCGAACAGGATTGTGGGTATGACAACGGCTCTGTATACGCTTATCTTTGTGAGGGTTTTCAGTTGGTTGTTTTTCCAGACTCTTTTGTGTAGTCTTCCAAAGGTGCTATTTGCCTTGGCGAGTCTGTTGTCTATCTCATTGTCGATCCTTGCATCTGATGAAATGGTGCAGCCGAGATAGGTTAACTGCTTGACCGTTTTGAGTTTTGTGTGCCCGATGGAGATGTGGGGGGGATGGTAGTCATGGTGGGGAGCTGGCTGATGGAGGACCTCCGTTTTCTTCAGGCTGACTTCCAGGCCAAACATTTTGGCAGTTTCCGCAAAGCATGACCTCAAGCACTGAAGAGCTGGCTCTGAATGGGCAACTAAAGCGGCATCGTCTGCAAAGAGTAGTTCACGGACAAGTTTCTCTTGTGTCTTGGTGTGAGCTTGCAGGCGCCTCAGATTGAAGAGACTGCCATCCGTGCGGTACTGGATGTAAACAGCGTCTTCACTGTTGAGGTCTTTCATGGCTTGGTTCAGCATCATGCTGAAGAAGATTGCAGGCAAAATCTTCGCTAGGATTCTACTAAATAGAATAATACCTAGTGTCGCCGAGAATATTCTCCCAGAATCACAGTGCAGCTTTCGCGCAAACAGAGGAACTACTGACATGGTCTTTGCCCTCAGACAGCTCCAAGAAAAGTGCAGAGAACAAAACAAAGGACTCTACATCACCTTTGTTGACCTCACCAAAGCCTTCGACACCGTGAGCAGGAAAGGGCTTTGGCAAATACTAGAGCGCATCGGATGTCCCCCAAAGTTCCTCAACATGATTATCCAACTGCACAAAAACCAACAAGGTCGGGTCAGATACAGAAATGAGCTCTCTGAACCCTTCTCCATTAACAATGGCGTGAAGCAAGGCTGTGTTCTCGCACCAACCCTCTATATACCATATAACCATATAACAATTACAGTACGGAAACAGGTCATCTTGGCCCCTCGAGTCTGTACTGATTTAAGTGAAACTCCATCAGTTTCACCTTCCCGCTCCCTCTCCATAACCCTCCAATTCCCTCACATCCATACACTCAGCCAACCTTCCCTTAAATGACAAAATTGACCCTGCTGCAACCACCTCTTCTGGAAAGTCATTCCACTCAGCCACCCCTCCCTGAGTGAAGAAGCTTCCTCTTTTGTTACTTCTAAAGTTTTCTTCCCTAGCCCTTAACTTATGACCCCTTGTTCCAAATCTGCAAATATGACATATGTGGCTGATACAGGTAAGTACCCCCTTCAGAATTGGAACTGATGAACAACTGTTCTCTGAGTTGAGTTGAACTGGACAGAACATTTTGCCTGTCCAGAAGCAGGCTTTAGCTCAAGATACTTTGGTAAGAGGCCTGAATAGAGTTACAGGTAAGAACTGATAAGGCATTTCTCTTTTTGCCTGAAAGATGTAGGATATCAGGTAGAATTTCAGTGTCCCTTATACCTGTACTTGTGGGAAGTATATCCAGCTGCAGCCTTCTTCCTGATAGAGTCAGGGAATTGGAGCTGGAGTTGGATGAATTCCAGATCATTAAGGAAGCTGAAAAGATCATGGAGAAAAGTTGCATTGAGGAGGTCACACTGAGGACTCAGGCTGCAGCTGTTGAATGACCACTAGGAAAAGCAGCAGGAGAAGGTAAACAGTGCAGGTTTCCCCTGTGGCCACCCCCCTCCTGAATGAGTATACCATTGTAGATACTATTTGGTGGGGGGAGGGAATGACCTTTCAGGGCACAGCAGCAGCAGACTCCAAGTCACAGCAGGGAAGGGTGGAGTCAGACAGAACTATAGTGACAGGAGACTTTGGGTGGCATGGTAGACATAGTGGTTAGCATAGCATCTTTACAGCGCCAGCAAATCGGACCTGGTTCAAATCTCACACTATCTGTAAGGAGTTTGCATTTTCTCCCCATGTCTGCGTGGGTGTTCCCTGGAGGTTCCAGTTTCCTTACACCGTTCAAACCATACTTGGGGTGTAGGTTAATTTGGTGTAAATTGGGTGGCACAGACTTCTGGGCTGATATGGCCTGCTACAGTGCTGTATGTCTAAATTAAAAATTCAATTAAAATTACATAGGCTCCATAATTAGTGGCACAGTCTCTACAGTTAGAAGAGGCAAGAGAGATACCAGATTGTGTGTACCTCCATGTGCTTTCGTCAAGGATGTTCTGAGGAAAAACAGAACATTCTGAAAGGGGGTGGGGATGGGGGTGAGCAGCAGAGGCCATTGTGATATGGGGAGGAAAAGGGATGAGGTCCTGTAGAGTGAGTTTGGGGAGTAAGAAAGGAGGCTAGAAAGCATATTGATCTTTCGATTACTCATGGAGTCATGTGCTAGTGAGTTTAGGAATAGAAAGGTTGGACAGATAAATGTTTGGCTGAGGAGGTGGTGGAGGGGGCTAGGGATTTATGTTCTTGGACCAGAAGAGATCCCAGAAGTGACCTGTACAAGAGGGATGGGCTACATCTGAACAGGAGGGGAATCCATAAATTAGCAAGCAAATGTTCCAGTACTTCTTGGGAAGATTTAACAGGGGGATGGAGCTCAGAGCTGTGATAAGGCAGATGAGCAAATGTGGTGGACAATGTGACAAAGAGAGAGGAAAAACCCATGGTTTAAATTGCATCTTTTTCAATGTAGAAGGCATATCTGGAAAAGCAGACAAACTCAGGACGTACATTGGCTTGGGATACTAGGATATTGTGGCCTTATCAGAAACATGTCTGAGAGAAGAGCAAGATATGGAGCTTAACATTCCATGGTATAGATGCAACAAGTGCAGCAGAAGTGTGGTAAACCACTGTTATTGACTGCTTCTGGCTTGACACATCTCCTGAGACCAATCCTCCTAATTAGCCCTTTGCATGCTCCCCATTATTCTCTGACTTGATAAGTCAATTAGGTTGATAACTGTTCCAGTCTCTAGTTAATAAAAGCCTATCAGTTTCACAACTTCAGTCTTTTGTGATTATTGATGGTGCATCACGAAGGAAAGCACAGAAGGATGGGCTTTGTTTGCTGATGAGATAAGGCATAACACCAGTGCTCAAGGAGGATATTTTTGAGATATTGTCTTGTGAAGCTATAAAGGTAGAACTCGAAGCAAGATCACTTTGATGGGTGGTATTTTAGGCCCCCAACATCAACAGGAATTCAGGGAATGGAAGACAGAGGTATAGGGAAATTACAGATAGTGGTAAGAATAACAAAGAATTATGACTAGGAGCACCATAGGCCAAAGGGTTAAAATTTGTTCTGTGCCCAAGAAGCTTTTCCAATAAATATAGGATTCCATGAGAGAGGGTACAGCACTGCAGTGGTGATATGTTTTCTCCATTATATATAGTTATGATTGACAACTATATATATGGAGCTGGCCTGCCCAATGTTGACTCATACCCTATGACTCCTCCCCTGTGGTCATGTGCATAAAGGTCGAGCCACCTCTCCCTTCCCGCCATTCTTATTCCTGGATCCGGGCCTGCAAGGTTCTTCTGTACATTATTCCCTCAGCCTAGTCTTTGTGGTTATTGGTAGTGCACTACAACTGGATATCCTCAGGGAAAAATATAGGGAAAGTAACTGAACTGTCATTAGGAGAGCACTATTGACCCAGTGACCATAATTGCCTAATAGCCTGAATCCGCCTGAGATTGTCTGATCTCGGAAGCTAAACAGGCTCAGGACTGGTCAGTACTTTGAGGGGAGACGGCCTAGGAATACCAGGTACTCTAGTTTTCTGTGAGGGGCACTGGACAAAGTGGATGTTCTCTATCACCCTTATGGTAGACAAAAGTTAAAGAATTTTATGTATGTTACATTTTAAATGTAATATTATGTGAGATTAATGGAACTTTTACCTTTACAACTTCATTTCTGTAATTTTAAAATAGATATGGAGAATTATGGGACTGGTTCACAAGTTAAAGCCCTAAATTAGGACAAGGCTGATTTTGGAGCAACTAGGCAGGAGCTTGCAGAAGTTGATTAGGAGAGCTTTGTTGCAAATAAGGGACAAATGCAAAGAGCAATGTTGTTAAAACTGAGTGAGAGAGGGTTCAGGCTCTGCATGTTTTTATTTGGGTGAAGGTCATGGCTGGTAGGTTTAAGGAACTGTGGTTGATGAGAAATGTTGAGGCTCCAGATGGTCAGATCACATGGAATCCAAGGTGAGGTTTTGAGTCAAAGCTGGCTTACTGAAAGGAGGCAGAGGGGAGTCATGGTAGGATGTTTCTCTGATTGGAAGCCGGTATCCAGCAGTGTGCCACAGTGGTTGGTACTGGATCATCAATATTAACAATTTAGATGTCAATATCTTTAACTTGATATGTAAATTTGTGGATGATACCAAAATTTATGTTGTAATGGGCAGTGATGAAGGATATCCAAGTTTAAAAAAAAGAACTGGATCAGTTTGATAGGTGGGGCAATGAATAGCAAATGGAATTTAACTCTGACAAGTGTTTCATGCTTTAATACACAGTGAATGGTGGGACACTGGTAAGTCTTATGGAACAGAAAGAATAAGAGGTACAGGTACCTCTTTAAAAATGGTACTCAAGCAGATATTTGTCTGTTTGTTTGCCATGTATATAATAAAGTTACCTTTGATCGTGATACTGGTGTCTGACTCATCTCTCTGTGAACCCACAGTACCTGACCCATTCCCAACACAACAACATTGGGTGGAATCCAAATGTTTAGACCTCTTGACTCAGATGTAAAAGGCGTTGGTGAAACTGCATCTCAAGCAGTCTGTGCAGTTGTGGTCACCCAGCTATAGGAAGGATATCGATAGATTTGAAGGGATGCAAAGCAGATTTCCTCAGAGGTTGCCAGGCTGAGGAAAAGGTTGTGGAGGTTGGGTCTTTATTATTTATCATGCAGGAGGCTGAGGTGATGTCACAGCAGTTTATAAAATCATGAGAAGCATTGATAAAGTGATTTCCCATTGTTTTTTTTTCCCCCAGGACGAATGGTTTAGAACTAGAGATCATAGATTTTCATTGAGAGGAAAAAGATATAAAAGGATGTTCTTTTTCACTCGGAGGTTGGTCTGTATCTGGTATGAGCAGCCAGATGAAACTGTAGAAGTAGCACAATAACAACATTCAAAAACTGCTTAGAAGATTTATGGATAAGAGGAGCTTGGAGGGATATAGACCTCAAGCATTCAAATGAGATAAGACCACAAAGCCAGATTGGTTGGCATCAGTTAGTTGGACTGAAAGTCCTGTTTGTTGTTGTTTGACTTCAAGCAAGGATGCTGCCCCTAACTACAAACATATTATTTTTTATTAATTTGAATGAATATTTAATGCATCTCAGTGAGAGAAGGACAAATGGCTTCAGAAGTGCTGTTTAAAGGAACTAAGGGGGCAACACGATATGGTGTAGCAGTTAGCACAATGCTGTTGCCGTGCTAGTGATCAGGACCGGGGCTCAAGTCCCACGCTGCCTGAATGTTCTCCTTGTGTCTGCGTGGGTTTCCTCCGGGTGATCCCATTTCCTTCCACCCTCCAAAAATGTATCTGGGGGTTGTAGGTTAATTGGGTGTAATTGGGCAGCAGGAGCTCGTGGGCTGAAAGGGCCTGTTACCATGGTATATGTATATGTAAATGTCTAAATTAAAATATCCAGACTGTGTGGCTGAATCTGAATACTGAATGCCAAATGGGCCCAGTGGTAATTAAGGCTATGCCTATGATTCGGTTCAGATAGTGCATAATGAAAAACGTATCAATGTTGGAGTCATTGCATTTGTTTGAAGGTTGGGAGTGGAAACTTAAAATTATAAATTAAACTGGGTTATGGTAGATAAACTGAAACAGACATTAGTTAAGATGGTTTTTTTTTTACCTAATTTGTCATAAAGGAAGACAGTCGTGTCTGTCACACAATAAAACCCTTATGACACCTTTGAGAATCCATATGAGAGCTTGCCAGGAAATGAGGCAATTGACCTTTATCAATCCTTTCCTTGTGAGCAACACCAGGAGAATTGACTGACAGAGCTAAGATTGTTTGTAGGTTAAAGCAGGTTCACAGATTTGAAGGGATCACATCAGATTAACCGTGAGTCCAGCGGAAGGGAATGGTTTCTACTTAGCTCCAGACAAACACTTACAGATGTGCAATAATGTAGAGCCATCCAATGCCAGGGTGTCAACATTGGAAAGACTATAGAAGGTTATACATTGAATGACGTGCAATAAAAAAATCAGAACAGCAAGTGCAAATGCAAGGCAGCTTGGTTGTTACAAGTACATGAACAGTTCATGGCAGAATAAAAAAGTTGCAATGTGGATGAGAAAATTATTTCTATAAATAGCATTCAATGAAATTGCCATTGGAAATCCATGAAAGGAATTAAATGAGCTGGAGAGTATTTGCATATTGTATCTCTGTTTTAAAATTAAATCAGTGTTAAAGAAGGAACAACTTTCAGATGTGTGGTGCGCTGAGGTAACAGCAAGCAAGCACAAAACTCAAAAGACAGTACAACAGGCTTTATTCAGGTAAAAGTCTGAACATCAGTTCATGCTTCAATGGCTCACATGTGACTGGCTCAGGAAGGGCCTGCTCAGGTCTATATTCAGGTCGGCTGATTGACAGCCAGCCAGGTGGGAGTCAGCCCTTAGGTGGTCTTCCTGAATGAGATCACCCCCTGCAGTAGAGTGGTGGTCATATCACCACGTTGCATATAAGACAAATGTAAACCAGCAACATTTGAGCTTTTAACATGGGTTAGATGAGGATTGCAGAGGATCACATTACCTCCCTGTCTGGAAAATTGTAGATTGCAGAGGATCACGTGACTTCCCTGTCTGAAATCTAGCCAGAAGTTGAATCATCTCCCAATCAAGTTTGGACTCCAGCCACCTATTAGTGCACACCTTACCGTTGGCTCATTTAAATGGCTCAGTGTTATTTCTGGCCAGATGGCCAGGTCAGAACAGTATAAACTCCAACACATGGGATAGTTCACTCTCTCTCTGCTCCTTCGTCCTGAGTACGAATGCTTGTCTATGCAGGTCGCTTAACTATGGACATCGCTGGAAAAATCATTGGTAAGGTTTGTATTACATTTAGGATAATATTGTTTGGCAGTACATAGCGATGAGCCACCCCCTTCATTGGTACAGGGATCAGGAGTATGTCCCAGTCTGTGGGTGTGTCACATGTGGGAGAATGTGGTAGGGTAAGCAGCCACAGGTATCAAAGGCCCTTGTGCCTGCTTACACTGTTAAAGTTTTTGTCTCATACCATGTGAAAGATAAGATGGCCACTGGTATCAGAGTACAACCTGGATCCAATGTGAATGTCCATATAACTACTATGTAGTAAGAATGATTAAGTATTGTTTGATATATTTGTCTGTTTGTTTGCCATGTGTATAATAAAGTTACCTTTGATCGTGATACTGGTGTCTGACTCATCTCTCCGTGAACCCACAGAACCTGACCCATTCCCAACACAACAACATAGGAGTCATGTCTAATGTCCTCCAGCTTCAAATGCCTCAACCTTCAGGTTATAAAGTTAATATCAGCAAGTCAAAAGTCATTGAAGTGTAAGAGGACTATGCTGAAGACTGCCAGGTGATGCTCCCTGAAAATGGTAAAGCATTGGAAGCAACAGAAGTTTGACAGGGACTTCATTTTCAAGGAGTATCTCCTGGCAGTCTTCTGAGGCATCAGGACAGGTTCATAAATATTGCATCAACAGAAACATTCACTTCCATTATGTAACTCCCAGATGCAGATACAGATTTGTAATTGCAGAAACAAAAAGGCTAATATCTTATCCAAGCTGTATGGAACTAGTCAGTCTCCCACTGCCAAGGCCATCCCAGTAGTTCTAATGTAGTCATTCTTAATGGGGACTATAAAGCATGAACTGAAATCATAAAATATTTTTATGCTTCTTTATGCAGAAAAGTACAGAAGAAACTAACAACAACTGCTGCACATGTAAGGGGGCCATAAATTTTGAGCAGAGTTCTAAGGGAGCCATAGCCAGACAAAGTTGAGATTGTCTGTTCTAAAGGACAACCTTTAGAAGCTTCCGCATCCAAGTCAAGATGTGTTGAGATACCAAGCTTCAGGCTAAGAATTTAGTGAATGGAGGAGCTCTGAGATGTGCCAGTACTGTATTTCTGAAATTAATTTTAAAAAATGCAATTAGCTGACCAAGAAACAAAGAAACATGGGTAATGTTGGAAATTGAACAGTTGTGAAAACAGGTCAAATGAAATAATGATACAATCACAGATGAAACTGTAGCCTCTTTTAAACTGCAGCACCTGGATAGCTCTCCTGAGACCCAGGTATGATTACTGGGGCAAAGGTACTTGAAGAATTGCAAGGGGATCGATGCATTAAATCACCAAGCTGGGATCTCGCCCCCGCAAAGACACGTCAGATTCTCACACGGAAGTACTTCCAGATGTTCGGATGCTGGCTGCCCGGTGGCGTATGCACATAAGCACCGATGTCACTGGAATAAGCGAGTCAGCCATTTTCATTTTCAAATCACCTGTGGGTTCCCTAACTACCTCTGAGGTAGGTTAAAGACCCGGTTGGAATCCGACGGGGTTGACTGGGTAAGATCCTTTCTAACTGGGTACCTGGAAGCCAGCATCCGAACCCGGTTAACCCCATTTTACATGGAGATTTGAAAGGGTCTTTTGTTATATAGCTTCAAATGAAATAAGCTGACGTAGTAAGTAGAATCTGCAGAAAAGGCCCTTGGAACAACAACCTTCCAGAAGGACCAATCAATGGTAAACTAAGACATAATTTTGACAAAAAACAAGGTCAAGCTTATTTATCATCTGATTTTACAAGTACAACATGACAAAGCAGCGTTCTCCTGTTCTTTGTGCTAAACACTGCAAACACTCATCAAGACATTCAGACAAATGGTACATATGTACAGCATGTAAATACAAATATTAAAAGAAATACATATTATTGTTAAATAAATATAGCGGCATAGATGATTTCTATATGCAGTTCATGAGTTGTTCAGCAATCTCACTGCTCATTGGAATAAGCTGTTTCTTTACCTGTTGGATCTGGCTCTGATACTCCTGAATCTCTTTCCTGATGGGAGTAGCTGGAAGATGCTGTGTGCATAATGGTAGGGATCCTCACTGATTTTTCAAGCCCTCTTTAGGCAAAGATTCTGATAAATCATGAGGATAGGGAGGAGGCCCCAGTGATCCTCTCTGCCATTCTTATGGTCCTGTAGATTGACCTCCTGCCTAATGCTCCACAGCAATTGTACCATAGTGTGATGCTCTCGATAGAGCTCCTGTAGAAAGTTGACAGGATGGTGGCTGGTAGTTTTCCCACTTCAGTATTCTCAGGAAATGCAGTCACTATTCCATCTTCCTGACAAATGAGGAGATGTTATGTGACCACAATAAGCCACTCGTCAAGTGAACTCCAAGGAACTTGGTGCTCTCCACTCTCTCCACTTAAGAGTTGTTTATGTGTAGTGGAAAATTGTTGATTTTAGACCTCCTGAACTCCATGAACATCTCCTTTCTCTTATCCACATTGAGACTCAGGTTGTTACTTTCACGCTATTTCACAAGATTTTTCACCTCTTCTCTGTAGTGTGACTCATCCTTGTTGCTGATGAGGCCAACAACTGTCTGCAAACTTGATGGCACTGTTGGAGCTGGAGCTGGCTTTGCATCATGGAACAGTAGCAAGAAAAGTCTTGACATTCTGCTGTCAACCCAGACAGACTGTGGTCTTTCCATTATGAAGTCCAGAATTGAGTTACAGAAAGGAGTGTTGAGTCCCAGCGATGATGATAGGCCTATTAGACAGTTCCAATTTCTTCACCACAGTATATGTCATAAACATAAGAATCAACAACTTAAGATTTGTTGAATCTTTTTAAAAACAAAAAGAGAGGTAAACAACATAAGAGGAGAAATATATTTAGCTGAATAGAAGAAAAAACAGCTATGTCAATGAAGCTTGAGAAAGCAGTGAGGATATCTGTGTGTATTTTGAGTTGGAGATAGCTATAGAGTTAGGAACAAATAAAGCTACAACAGGATTCTAAGATCAGAAAAATATTGAAAATAGAGCAAGATAGGAAACAATATAAGTCAGCAAGACCAAGAGTGTCCCAAGGGAAAAAAGCAGGACTTTGGATGAAGAAAATTGCATACAGTTGTATTTCCAGCTGGGATGAGGAAGAGTTACAGCTGTGCAAGGATACAAAGAGGATTCAGGCAATGTTTACAATCGAAGAACTCAAGAGTTAATGGTGCAGCTGTGTTCAGTAGGTCCAATGTTGCCTGGAGTCTTGTTTAAACTTTAAACTATGACAGTGTCCGGGCAGTACAATAGAATTAGCTGCTCTCAGGACATCACGATAAACATTATCATATGGAGAAGTTTCAAAAGGTGTATATGGTCTATTTGGTTAATGGTTCTTTTTGTTCACAATATAAAATGAAACAAATGGAAACATCCATTAAAGTACATGAAATCTTAAGATGTCAACAACACTCCAGAACATTTAGTGCTGCTTAATTATTTTTTTAATCAAATATAACGATTAATAAACCAGTTTTAAAAATGTGTAATCTTATGGAATGAGACCTGCGCGTGTGTGAAAGAGATTTAATGGTTATGATTACAAATGACAAAGCTTACAGCGGGACCACAGGGGAACTTTAAACCACTTCGTTAGCATGAAGGCTTTAATAGAAAGTAAAAATGGAATGGATTAAAACAATCTCAGCAAGAAAGAGCATTTCTGGATCCACAATTAATAATTTCAGACATTTAGGTTCCTATTCAATGCCTGCTAACTTTCTATATCCTTCAGACTTGGCTCATTTACATAGAATTGGTTTGATTCTGTCAGTATGTTTGTAATTGTCACATTTTGATAAATACTTCATGATTCATGCAAGTTCGACTGCAGAGTAGATTTAATCCCTTTTGAAATGAATTGTACCCACAGACCATTAGACAGTTCTCTTTTTTCTCTCTCAGGGGCTAATTTCACTTCATTAGTTGGAAAGAGCACATTCTTATTACTTTCAGCACTGACTGCATGAAGGTGGTTGGCTTCTACAATGACTTTGTTACATACCAAAAGCAGTTGCATTGATTCAATTATGTGATGAACCATCAGTTAACATCCAATTATTTTATGTCAAAAGCAATTAACTGAATTCTTCCCTGAACACTCATGCCCTGAATGTTTTGATTAATCCTAAACTGAGAATTTGCAATTCCCTTAACTCTCTATGCATCATTCTACTCATTCGTACCAAGTTAAATAAAAGAATGTCTCCATCAGAGGCACGATGGTTAGAAAAGTGCCTACAGTCAAGTCAAGTTCATTGTCATCTGATTGTACAAGTACAACCTGAAGAAAACACTGTTCTCCAGTCCTTAGTGCAAAAACATGCAGACACACAACCGGACATAACACATATATAGGCAAATAATACATACTGGATGCAGGACCAGTATTACATGTATAAAAATAAATAAATAAATACATAGATAGATATAACTTTGTTCTGGTGAGAGTCTCGGGTGGTTAGTGTGACCAGATCCTTAAGTTGTTCAGCATTCTCACTGCTCGTGGGAAGAAGCTGTTCCTCAGCCTGGTGACGCTGGCTCTGATACTCATGTATCTTTTCCTTGAAAGGACCAATTTATAGATGCTATGTGCAGGGTTGAAGGGGTCCTCAATGATGTTGTGATTCTTCTTCAGACAACGATCCCGATAGACCATGTCGAGGGAGGAAGGAGATTCCAGTGATCCCCTTTGCCACTCTCATCGTCCTGTGGATTAACCTCTGATCCACCTCTGATGTCATCACAATCTTCTGAAGAGTAGATAGTGATGAACAACACTGTCAAATTTTTACGTTATAATTTTTTGTATGTTAGAGCAAAGATAGGAAGATCAGAATCAAAATTTACTGTCATGAACAACTCACAAAATTTGGTGTTTTGCTGAAGCATTATAGGGCAAGCATTCATATTCTAGCCATCTTACAACAATAATATAAGGAATAAACGTTAAAATAATAGTGCACAAAAAGTAAGGAAGTGCCTTTTGTTCATTGTTCATTCGGGAATCTGATGGCAGCAGGGAAGAAGCTGTCCTTGTGTCGTTGAGTGCTCGTCTTTAGGCTCCTGTACCTTTTTCCTGATGGTAGTGGAATGAAGAGGGCATAGCCTGGGTGGTGGGGATCTGAGAATATAGGCTGAGTTTTTAAGACAATGTCTCATTCAATTCACAGAATTGTTAGGGCAACAGCCTTGCTTTTGCTTAAATTCATTGGATTAATAGATAGATGAGTGAGTCAATTTCAATTGTCAGACAATAGAGCAGTGGAGGAAGTGAACTTAGAAAAGAGACTATTGGCTTTGAGACCATCAATGCATGGAACAGCTAAAAAACTGAATCAGCCTCAGAATGAACTTGATCTTCAAACAGAAATAGTTTTGCTGAGATCATTTGAAGCGTCCAAACATTCTATTCATAACATTACTTCATGTTTAAAAGTACTGATATCAGCTCAGCACACTACAGTCCAACTGTGAAAGGAGAAGCTGGAAACTGTGATACCTGATCTCCATGCAGTGGAAGCCTTCCAGCGATGGAAAATCAGGGGAAATGACTTCAAGATTTGCAAGGGACAGACAAGTAAATGAAAAATCAATGCCCAAAGGAAGCTTAAGTAAGAGTTGTGATTTGAGGCAAAATAGAGGTGAAAGCAAGAATATTTAGTTTAGCCATAATTATTAGTATGTTAATAATATTTGTGAACATTTTGTAAGCAATATATAATTGCAACTACTGTAATGTTTAATGGGACATTTACTTTAATAACAGTTAATAATCATACATTTGGCTGCACCATAGACTACAGCCTTCAACACCAATATTCCCTCAGGGCTGGTCAAGAAGCTCCAAACCCTGGGCCTTTGCACTCACCTCTGCAACTGAATCCTTGACTTCCTCATCAGAAGACCACAGTCAGTATGAATTGGAAACAATGTCTCCTCTTTACTAACTATCAACACAGAGAGTTCTCAAGGATGCATTCTTAGCCCATGCTCTACTCATTATTATACCCATGATTGTGTTGCAAGGCACGATTCCAATGCTCTCTACAAATTTGCTGATGACACCACAGTTGTTGGCAGAATCACAAATGGCAATGACGAAGTGTACAGGAGGGAGATAGATCAGCTCGTTGAGTGGTGCCACAACAACAACCTTGCACTCAAAATTACCAAAAGCAAGGAGATGATTGTGGACTTCAAGAGGAAGTCAGGGGAACATAACTTCAAGGGCTCAGTAGTGGAGGGGGTCAAGAACTTCAAATTCCTGCATGTTGAAATCTCTGAAGATCTGTCATGGAGCCTCGTGAGGTGTTGGAGGAGATTTGATATGTCACCAAATACTCTTGTAAACTTCTACAGGTGTACCATGAAGAGCATTCTGGTTGGATGCATCATTGTTTGGTATGGAGGTGCCAACAATTAGGATAAGAAAAAAAAACTTCAGAGGGTTGTCAACTTGGCCTTCACTCCATCGAAGACATCTACAAGAGGCAGTGTCTTAAGAAAACACCCTCTATCCTCAATGACTCCCATCACCCAGGCCATGCCCTCTTCACTCTGTTACCATCGGGAAAAAGGTGCAGGAGCTTAAAGATGACCACTCAGTGGGACAAGGACAGCTGTTTCCATGCTACCATTAGATTTATGAATGATCAATGAATGACACTGCCTTACCTTGACCTTTTGTGCACTATGTTTATTTTTGTGAGGTGGTTTATATGAATGTTTGAACTGAGACGCTGCCGCAAATCACAAATTTCATGATTTGTTCATGACAATAAATTCTGATTCTTATTATGGGCAATGTGAAGTTTAGGAGTTTAAACTGATGTCGAGATGATAATGAGAAAAGAGTCATTATCATTTTCACTCAAAATAATTTCAAGGTGTGCAGTTTGGTTGGTGAAAAAAATATTGTGGAAGTCATTTATTAGGTTCTTTGGCTTTGAGGTACACAACGTTGAATTGCTAATAATGTTAAGAAGTAAAAATGATGTTAAGCTAAATTTGTTGCTATCTCTGTATACCTGTTTCATAAAAAAAATTGTGTGTTTTAGGTAAATAGTTTATGAAATAACTGTAAATATATTGATTGTGTTGAAATGAGTTTTTTACTTCTTAGAGTAAACAGCACATGATATAATATTACCTTTGTAATCTTTAGAGGTCTAGGTGTAATATCTCATCTGACAATAGATTGTTTGTTAGTTCACATGCAGTTGATGGTTGAGTCTTTTAGCCATCAATAAAATATGTTTAGTTCTAAGCTCTCTCTTGTTCCTTTCCTTTCTTGAATTGAAATATTTTGAAGGTCATCAAAAGCTTTGTTACTGGTGAATTTCAACAGATTTATTGAATTCTGGTGATCACAATTCAAAAAGCTGGTCCCATCCAGGATGCTTTTATGAATGGGAAACTAAGCCAAGCTGTTGCAAAATTATCTTTCCGTGTGCTTAGTTAAATCATTCCATGATAAATTGTCTCAATCAATGGACCGATTCTTCTTTCTGGCATCTTAGGACATCTGTAAAGCTGTTCTGGTATTTATTTTCATTTACCAGTACTCGTGGCCTTAAGCTAATAGTGGGAGTTTTATCTTCCATATGTTTCTTGTCATATTAATTTAGTTGAAAGGGTTCTTCACACAACTCCTTGTTAACCCTTCACTTATTAAATATAGATTTCTCATGCTGTGGGCTCAGTCACATTTGTGAATCTTCTTATCAAAATAAATATGGAGAGGTGGAACACCCGAACAAAATATCACTTTGTTTTGTTAGTTCCAGCTCCATTTCCAGGCCTCTCAATTTGGTCCCCACAAGGATCTCCAGTACTCATGCTGGATTGACTGTTGCTCTCTTTGCCACTTCCTCCCCTACTTCCTTTCTCCCGTCCTTCCCACCCCCACCCCCCTCCCACCCCCACCGCCCCCCCCACCCCCCCCCCCCACCGCCACCCATCTTTATATTCAGGCTCCTGTCTGATTTTGCTACTAACTGACAAAGGCCTCAGGCCCAAAATATTGGTTAGCCTTTACTCCCTGCTGCATTATCTGATGAGTTTCTCTGGCATGTTTGTGCATTGCAAAATATCACAAAGGCAGACAAACTATTCTCTCTGCTGGTAACAAAGACGTTTCCACAGAGACATGGTAGTACGAGGAGCTGACCTAGTCTCGTAAGGTGGTTTCAGCTTCAATGTCATCTATACAAAAGTGTTCACTGAAGTGGAGACACCTTTGTGCAAAACTATAAGGGAGCAACATCCCCTAGGTTATGTATTACACCACATGCATTGGAAACACAAATGTCCACATTTGATCAACACAAGTCCTGTGATTGTAACAAACCCTAGATGTAAGCACAAACATTATAGCACAATGTTGGAATATAGGAAAAGCTTGCAAAGCAATAGTTTGCATCAGGATAATTTGTGGCAGAAACATAAATGATGGTAATGAACATCACATATCTCTGTTACGAGCCCAAAGGACCCCAAAACCCAGCAGCAATAAATATTCACCATGACAAGTAGTTACTTAAACAAAAGTTGTTTTTAATTATCTTTAAACATGAAAACAGAATCAAACTTTAACTTATCACTATTAACTTAACTAACCCAACTTAACCGCCTTCTAATTCTAAGTGCATGTGTATGTAATGTGTGTGTAAATTTAAGAAAAGTTCTTTGGTTCACAGTTCAATCTCACTTCTTATTCTTCCGAGTTCACTGGTTGCAGGCAATTCTTATACTGTGCACAGAATTTAACATGTATAAAGTTCACCAGGCTTTGGTGCTCGAAAGGTAAATGGTTACTGCTCATGAATGTTCTTGTAGGTTTGTAGGGAGAGATTTGTTGTTCCAGGATTTCCACAGCTGAGGTACCACCATTAGTCACTTCAATGTCTTGCTGATGAAACTTGCCCCATCAGGGTTCTCCAGATGATAACCTCTTTCTTTCAGGTTATCACAGAGTTGCTTTCTGTTCCCCTTATTCCAAGAGAACCATCAGACAGATAGCACTTCCAGCCATCCGCTATTCTTGAGCTCCTTTTTCAGTTCCAACAAGCTTCTCCTGATGTTATAGCTTTCTGTGTCACACAGAGTCAAAGACTCCCTTCTGTCTCTCTATCTATCAGAGATTCTAGACTGCCAACAGCATGTCCCTCTCTCTCACTTGCAAAACTCCTGACCTTCTCCAGAAAACAATAGGAGTCAGTCTTCTGGTCCATCTGTTGTTTTAGGTAAACAATAACGTCTCAATGACTTCTAAGTGAACAATTTGCAGAGAGGTCAAAAGCCTTGCAAAAAGGTCCAACAATTACAATCTGGCTCTGGTTGTTCTTCCAAGACAATAGTCCATTCATTTCATGATGTCATTTCTATTAGTACCTTCTTGTGAAATGTGCATAGCATTCTCCATTCTGTAAAGTCACTGAATATGAATTCAGTATTTCAAATAAGATTTGTTTTAAAGTGTGTATATGTATGTTACCTACTCTAATTTTACCAATTTATCTTTCAAAAAACATTCCAAAACTTCCCTTCACATCTCCAACAGGGCATTGTGCCAGTAGGTATATGCACCTAGGGTAGTGAACATGGAGCTTCATGCCATGGAATAATAAAGAACAAAGTGTTTGCCTGAGAGAAGGATAACCAACTGCAATGGATCAAGTCCTCAACATTTGTTGAGTGGTGGGAACTCCTGTCAATAACTTGACAAAAAGGCCTTACTTTTATATTTGATTTCTATTTTGCAATAGCCATAACGTTGAATTTCACTGGTATTATACCCTTTGGAGTTAGAGGAAGAAAATTAAATTTGGCAGAGTATTCACAGTGGATCATATAGCACCAAACAGGTCTTCCGGCTGAACTTGTCTATGAGGACAAAGTTAACACTCTGGGCTGGTCTTATTTCCCAACATTTGTCCTATGCCCTTTCAACACTTTCCTTTCCACAAAACTGCCCAAATATCCTTTGTACATAAGATATTTTCCTGCCTCTACAGTTTCTTCTGGAAGCTCGTGCCAAATTTGGATCAGCTTCTGAGTGAAAATATTATCCCCCCAGGTCCCTTTTAAATCATTCCTCTCTCATTTCAAACCTATGCCCTAGAGCCTATGCCCTGGGAAAAATACTGTGAGCATTCAATCTATTGATGCCTCATGATTTTATAAACCTCTATAGAACAACCTCCTACACTCCTGGGAATAAAGACACAGCCTATTCAACCTCTCTCTATACTCGATCCCTCTCGTCACAGCAACAGCCTGCTGAGCCTCCTCCGCACCCCTTCCAATTTATTAATTTATAGCTGCATGACCAGAACTGCATACAGTTCCCCAAGTGCAGTCTCAACAATGTTCATTTGAGTTGCAATTTTCAAGCAACTATGTACCTGTTCCCTCAGTTACAGTTTGCAGTTTGTAATTCATTTTTAGAATCTACAACTTAATACAATTAAAATAATTACATTATTCTATCATATTTATATCCCAGTGATCTAAATCTGTGGTTTTCAAACTTTATTTTTTCCACTCACATACCACCTATGCCCTAAGTGCTCTGTGATTCGTAAGGGATTGCTTAAGGTGGTTTGGAAAGAAAAAGTTTGAAAACCACTGTTTTAATTGTACCCAACTGTGCACAGTTTCATAACTCCAAAGGAAATGAGCCAATGATAATTTTCCTCAAACAAATTATTTCAATAACAATTGGGTCTAGAGCAGTGGTTTTCAACCATTTTTTCCCCACTCACATACCATTTTAAGTAATAGAGGTCCTATGGCATAGGAATTACTTAAGATGGTATGTGAGTGAAAAAAAAAGGTTGAAAACCACTGACCTAAAATGAACTACCATATGTTTCAGTGTATGTCGAGTCGTAAAACCCTCAAAAATCAATCAAAAAATGGGAGGGTCGACTTATACAGCAGATATACCTTTGAGACCTTAAATTCAGGTCAAAAACTGTTTGACACCAATTTGGCACATGTCAATCCTGGAATCACCAATTCAGCCTATAAGTCAACCCTGGAATCACCAATTCAGTGTATCAGTTGATCCTGGAAGCACCTCACCACAGCCGGCACAGCAATAACCCACCCAGACATTCTACAATTATGGGGCCCAAGGTCCCTGCTCCTAGCCGGGAGCCTGAGGCCGCCACAACTATGTGGTAAGCCGAGGTTCCTGCTCCTTTCGAGAGAATGAGGTCATCGCTCCTGCCTGGTAAGCGAAGGATGATGCTGCGCTCCTGCTTTAGAGAACAAGTTGCTGCTCATTCTCCAGAGAATGAGGTTGCCCGGTTATGCCATGTATGCTGATATTCATTCTCCTGTCGGGTTGGCCAAGGTTTTTTTTTACTGTTTCTTTTTATTTGCATATGGTAATTTACAGCGTTGTTTCTTGGCAATTGGGTCATTTAAAAATGTTTTGGGTTGTTGCTGGGAGGCCCGGACAGCCAGAAAATGGGGGTCAACTTATACGCCAGATATACCATAAATCCATTAAAATTAAACTAAAAAAGGAAGGCCACCTATCTGCCTGTCGACTTATACACCAAAATACACAATAATAAAGTCCCTTTTGTGTTACACTTAAATCCCTCCATCTGCAGAATCTCATTCACTAGGATGAGTTACCATACTCAATCCCAAGTTTAGCAAGCCATAAAATCATTCACACAAGAAGACAAGGGCCTGGGGAATGTATTTCAAAACATTACTGTTGTTGTGTAGAGGTGAGTAAGCTAGAATCTGTATCTGTGGACCTTCATACCTATCATTGAACTGTTCCTTTCAGGTTCAGACATGATCTGGAGAATTACGGAATTATGGAATTATGGAAAAAGAACAGCAGTACTGCAACTGGTGTGGATCTGTGGGGAACGAGGAGCAGAGATACAGCGCTCCCATGGGGTCTGACTACCTAGTCAACTGCTGTCAGTTGCACGCAGGCTTTGAATGGCCAATTAAGGAGCTGACTTAAAATCCCATCATCTCAAGGTCTGCGCCCAAGATGATGACACCTCTGATCGGCAGCAGCCATGAGTGATTGGAGTCTCCTGGGGAGCGGAGGACTGGCACAGGGCTCCAGGAAACAGGGATAACACCCATCATTTGAGAAAGAGAAGCAGAGGAGATGACCCATGGAACCATGATCATGGCAGCAGACCCATGGGGAGGCTCTGAGATTGCATGTGGTGGCTGCTGGCGAGTCAAGGAAAGGAACCCAAGGAGGCGGGAGACTTCTGTCAGGGGACTCGCACTGAGCTGTGGACTGTTGGAGACTGGCTTGAAATTGGCTGAAGGCATACCAGATATCAGAACCGGGATGCGAAGGAGCTCAGAAAGTGATGAAAGGTTCCTAACCGTGTCGGAGTTTCAGATCTCAAGCTCGGGTTGCCCATGGATTGGACTGGATTCTATATGGCTGCCGAGGCTGTGGAAGTGGTGGAGGCGAATGCGCAGACACTCAGTGACTCTGGGGGGACTATCCTTTGCTTCTCTTTCCCTGACAGTAAGAGGCGCTTCAGGCAACATCTGCCGATGGCGAATCTGTCTGCCTTGAAGCAGGCAAAAGCAATTTCATGTAATATGACACTGGTTTTTTACAATGACAATAAATTGAATCTTGAACTATCTGTAGAAACTACAGCCAAAATGTAGTAAATTCGATGATACTTTTTGGCAACGTTTTATCTTCCTTCACTTTGGTGACAATTATATTTATTTAACAATCTTTCTTTCTTTGGCTTGGCTTCGCGGACGAAGATTTATGGAGGGGGTAAAAAAAATATTCCTTAATTTAATAGGTATGTCTTCACTTAGTATGTGCATTTTGCTGGTAAATTAATGCACAGGTCGATTTTAGAATCCCCATTGGGTAGATGGGACTTGTACATTATCCATCTTTGCGGTATTTGTAAGTTTCTTATCAAAGGGGACTAATGTGAAAAATTATTGCAGTAATTCCTGTCATTAGAAAGATGGTGCTCTATTCACACAATACAATCACAATATAATTATGTTGATTTAACACTTCATAGTTGCTGAATCAAAAGTTGTGCAGGGGTGATTGTTTTCTCCTGTGCAATATGGGGGATACAGAGAATACATAAAACTATAGCAGAGAATAATTATAAAACTAAAGCACTTAATCTGTGCTGATGATCACCACCCTATTTACAATAATTCTACATTAACTCCATTTTCTATTTTATATCAACTCTTGTCCCCTGCGAGATTGTATTCATCATCCACTGACTTGGGGAAATTTACAGTAGTTAACTTACTGTATTGGGAATGGTTGTGGCTGTCATGTGTCAGCACTGCCCCCTAACTAGTCAGAGGACAAACCAGCTGCCAATTAATATTTGGTTCCGCTCCACCCGTTAGTGCACACCAAGCTGTTGACCCCATGGACTGGACTCTCCAGCCTACCTGTATTTGGCCATGGGCCATTGGCTGATGTAATTGGATTAACTCTCCTAGTACTGAGCCATTGGCCCTGGCTAACAACTTGGGCTGGGTCTTCCTGCACTATAAATGTGCCATGCATTTTTTTTCTCTCTCTCTCTGTGCTAGTTTGGGACTACCCTGCTTCACTCAAGGCCAAGAAACATGGAAGGGCGCTGGAGGAACTATTGGTAATATGTGCCCTGTTAGAAGGGTTGGGAGCGTTTAATTCATGTCCCTTGTAGCATAGAGCCTGCACTGAGTTGAGGGGTGTTGGGGCATCATAGTAATTTTTCCTTGATCATTGCATGACCCTGTTCTTTGTATGCGTGTGTATTTTGTTCCAATGCTATTTTCCCCATGTCTTTTATTAACTGTCTGCTATTTCTTTCCCACGGGGTGTTGTGTGAGTGGGCGAGTGGGCGAGTGGGCGAGTGGGCGAGTGGGCGAGTGGGCGAGTGGGCGAGTGGGCGAGTGGGCGAGTGGGCGAGTGGGCGAGTGGGCGAGTGTGTGCTGCATTAATTACCATTTCCCACACTTGCCTTTTGTAAATAATATCCTTCCCTACTAAAACAGTGTTCAGTTTCCTTGCCTTTGAGACCTAGCAAACCTGTTACCTCACTCACAACACCTACTAACCGAATGTCTCTGGGATGCAGGAGGAAACCAGGACACCCAGAAGAAACCCACATGGTCACAGAGAGAAACTGCAAACTCATGGGCAACACTTGTGGTCAAAATTGAACATAAGTCTCTGGAACAGGGAGGCAACGCCTCTACAAGCATTGCTGCTATTCTGACAACTTGGTCCTGCTGAATTACTGGAGTGATGCTCATTAGCCTAAAGATTTATTCAGTGTGTCTGATATTTATGTTCATATTGTTAGATATCAATGTCATCAATCACTTCTGGCTCAGGCCCGAAACATTGGCAGTTTATCTGTGTCACCTATAGATGCTGAAAAGACCAGCTGAATTCTAGCATTTTGGTGTGTTTTTACATTGAGAGGAAAGTTCAGTGAAAAGTAAAGGAGAAAGGGAAAGATATAGGACAAATGCAGGCAAATGGGTCTAACTCTAGGTGGACAAGTTGATTGGTGTGGATGAATTGAGCCAAAGGGTTTGTTTATCATGTTGTAAAATTCAATTACCCCCCCCCACCCCCCATGAGTAAAGAGCCTAAAGAGCAAGAGCAAGAGGAAGAAGGCACTTTATTTGGAATGGGGTAAACTTCTACATCTTTAATGGGTTTAATGTATCAAATAGATTGAATGTAGAGTGGGTGGGGAGGGGGGCTTGAAGGAGAGAGGGAAGGGAGGAAAAGTGGAGAAAATTACACTGTATATTGAAGAGGGAAATGTTTGTGTGTATTTTGGTTAGTGTGGTTCATAGTGTGGAAAAAAAAAATAAAAAAAAGATTGCAATCTAATTTCTAACTGTTGTATCGATGTGGAAGGTAATACCTGAAAGTTCTTTCTCCAGTTAGACTAAATCATCTTCAAGGGAAATAATAATTATCACAATTTTTTTTAAAAGTCCTTGATGCTAACAACATATTGGAATAATCATACAATTCTGGATATGGGGAAAAGAAAAAATCAAGTATGTTTATAATAAAGACTAGAAACATTCAACAAGTCATTCAACACCTGTGAAGGAGAACCAGTCAATGTTTCAAGCATGGAACCCTTTGGTTGCTACATGAAAGGTCCCAGAACTGGGAGTTATTTATTTTATTTCTAAGGATACTGCCTGACCTGCTGAACATTGTATGGCTTTCAATTTTCAGTTGGAAATCTGAACAAATCCTTTATTTGTATTGAATAATAACCACTTCACAGTTAGTTTCCCACCTTTCCAGCACCAGGGTTTGAATCCCATGCTGTCTTTAAGAGTTTTTGCATTCTCTTTGTCCGTGTGGGTTTTCTCTGGGGGCTCCAGTTTCCTCCCACCATTTAAAAAGTACCAGAGATGTAGGTTAATGGGGTGTAAATTGGATGGTATAGACTTGGTGGGCTGAACTTGCAGTGCTGTATGTCTCAATTTTTTTTAAATTAGTTTTTTCAATTTTCAAAATCTTTAAAATCCTGCTTTCTATGCACTATTTTGAACTTTTACACGACTATGATTAATCACAGATATGTGGAAGTGAAGAATTTGAAACAGTAGATTTTTTTCAACTATTTGTAATGGATTAGAGAAACAAAACTGAATAGGTTCCACCCTAAAATTGGAGTATTCTTGAACGACATGCTTTATTTCTTGGTTGATTACTTTATATATAGATGTAGAACTGAAAAGCAGGAAGCTATTTTCATCCTTATTCCTCATCTGCAATTAGGCATCAAATTCATATTTTTGGTGGAGAAACTAATCTGTTTGTATGTTCAGAAGCAGGACACCCAAATTTTTAGGCTTTAAACAAGGGACAGGTGAATTTAGTTAAAACATTAAAAGGTTTTTACGAGGTTTGGAATTAGAGCTTGGGTGGGAAGCAACTGAGTAATTTGTACTTTTAAGTAAATGATGGATAATAATTTATGAAGGTAGAGAGCATTTAAAATAAATACAAGTGATGTAAAAAGGTAAACTCCTTTCCACTTTCATTGTTGTGTGTGGAGGGAGTGACCCAGGTTAGGGTTTGCAGGCAGTCATTTTTATTAAAGTTAAAGTTTTACTGATTGGGCTCTGAGCTCAGGGAGGAGAGAAGATCGATCGCGTAGGTGCGAGGGATGCCAGTGGGGTTTGCGGACCGGGTTTAAAAAGGTAAGCTTCTTTCCATTTACTTTAATTGCTCTGTGTGCAGGCAGTGAGAGATTAGTTAATTAAGGGTGTGTTCAATTGAGACAATTGATTAGGGCTAGAAAGCAATTAAATTAGCAGGTTGAGAATAATTTTTTTTAAAGTCAGCTATTGGACTGGCTAATGATAGAGTGAGGCATTGAGGCTTTGTCAGTGACTGAGGAAGAACTTTCTCCTCATAAGGTAAGGGTGATAAGTTTCTTTAATTGTTTATTGCAAGAATTTAGTTATGGAGCCAGAAGTGAAGGCAGTCTAATATTCTGATTACAGGATGCGGGATTACACCTGCAAGAGGTACATCCAGCTGCTGCTTCTGGGAGATGAAGTTAGGGAACTGGAGCTAGATAAACACAGGAACAGTCACAAAGCAAAGGTTGCGATAGATAGGAGCTTCAAGGAGACAGTCACCCCTAAGTGTATGGAGAAAGGCAGCTGGGTGACTGTCAGGAGAGGCAAAGAAAGCAGCGTAGCCATTCTTGTTAACAATGGGTATACAGTTTTGGATACTGTTAGCAGGGACAACCTAAAAATGAAAAGTTGTAGTGGTCAAGTCTCTGGCACTAGGACTGCACAAGAATGCAGTAGTGATAGGGGATTTGATAGTTCGTGGGACAGACAAGAAGTTCGATGGGAGGGATCGATTATTCTGGATGCTTTATTGCCTCCTTGATGCCAGGGTCTGTGATATTTTTAATCGTGTGTGTCACATTTGTGGCCCGAAATGTGAAGTTAATGAAACATTAAACACAAGTTTTATCAGGTAAACTTCTCAGTGGCTTTATTTTCCCGTTTCCTTTGTTCTCCTGCTTGTGTTCTTATCTCTCTCTCATACCACGTGACTTCCAGTACATCTCATACATATTCATTATCATGACATCCCTCCTTCAATCAGAAATAAACTTTACCTTCACTTACCAATATCCCTTGGAAACCTACAAACATCGTAACTAATGGTAATATTATAACTCAACTACATAAAATTTACTTCCTACAGCACTCATACATGCACTTTATGATATAAGATTAAATACTGTCCCAAAGTTCTTATTAAAACTATGGCACAAAGTCTTCGTATCGTTTGGGCGCTTTCCGGTTTTGTTTTGGCCTGCCTGCGATATTGTCATCGCTTCTCGGTTGTTCACACTCAGCCTTGGCAATACCGCTCACCACGGCTTCTGGAGTTTCTGGCGCTCTAGTCACTTCATCAGGAGTGCTGGTAACTGCCTCTGGAACATCATCAGGTCTCTCAGTTTCAGCATCTCGTATTCGCCTTTCAACCTCTTCGCTCGATGTATCTCTGGACTGGTACCTTTTTACACCTGATACATTTCTCTTATACAGGACTCCAGTCGGAGACTTGACTGTCACCATACTACCACTTCTGGATATGACAGTATAGGGATGATGGTAATAAGGTGAATCTAGCTTACCACCAGTTTCATGCCTCACTAGAACATTACCTCCTGGCATGATGTCTGAGTACTTGGCTCCACGTTTCGAATCTGTGTACAGCTTTGCTGCACCTTTCTTTTCAGCATCGTGGTCCCTCATCTCCTGGTCGTCTCGGATTTCCTTTATTTCTGGCATTTTTGTGCTGATTTTTCTCCCAAAAAATGCTTCTGCAGGATTTTTTCCAGTGGTTGTATGAGGCGTTACTCGATAGACAGCCACATAAGATAGCAATGCTTCTCGCCAATTTTGTCCTTCTGCGTGTGCAATTCTCAATCGTTTTTCAATGGATTGATTTTGTCTCTCTACTTCTCCGTTGGCTTGCGGCCATTTCGGAGTTACTTTATGATGGTGGATACCTGTGGTCCTCATGTATTCCGCAAATGTCTCTGAAATGAATTGTGGACCATTGTCAGAGTATAATGTAACAGGTAATCCATATCTTGCGAATATCTCTGCTAACGCTTGTATTGTTTTTTCAGTGGTTGTGGACTTCAACACCACGTACTCATAGTATCTGCTGTAGTAATCTATCACTACCATAATTGATTCACCCATCGGTAAAGGTCCAAGAAAATCAACAGCTACGTCGATCCATGGTCCTATCGGGAGTTGCGTACCCCGGATCGGTTCTGGTGGATTACTCTTACTTGTGATTTGACATCCGTGACAAGTTTTAACAAATTTCTCTGCGTCTTTATCACAACCTGGCCATTGGTCCTGAGGTTTTGCTTGGTACCAACAATGCCTAGGTGTCCTTCATGCGCTAAGGATACGATCTTCGGTCTCAATCTTTGCGGTATCACCAATCTGCAACCTCTTAATACACACTGTCCGATGCAACAAAGTTCGTCTCTAATGGAAATGTAAGCCTTGTGAGTACACTTGTCCCATTGTCCACTCTGTATGCATTCTCTTACTTCCATGAGTTCTGGATCACGTTCGGATTCTCTCAAGACTTCCTTCGTTGTCACAGCTTTCGGTGTCGCCTGAATAGCTACAAAGCGTACAAAGCTCTCTGTTTCTGTTCCCAATTCTGACTTGGATTGTGGACATCCATCCTTCACCAATCTGGACAGCGGATCTGCAATGTTTGCTTTCCCTGCAATGTGGATTACTTTATATTTGTAGGGTTGTAGTCTGAGTACCCATCTCTCTATTCTGGCACATGGTTTGGATCTAGGTGCATAGATCACCTCTAATGGCTTATGATCTGTGATGAGTTCAAATTCAATGCCGTATAAATATGCATGGAACCTCTCACAGGCCCATACAAGTCCGAGTGCTTCTTTCTCTGTCTGAGAGTATCTTCTTTCCACATCTGATAACGATCTGCTGGCATAGGCAATGATTCTTGGTCCTCCATCATGTATCTGGACCAACACGGCTCCTAAACCAACTGGGCTGGCATCCGCTATGACTTTGGTTGATGCCGCCGGATCGTAATATCCAAGAGTTTTTGCATTTGTCAGGCTTTGCTTCAGCGCTGTGAACGCTTTCTTCTGCTCAGATCCAAAATGAAATGGTACACCTTTCCTGGTTAGTTTCCTTAGTGGTTCTGCCACTGTAGCGAAATTAGGAATGAACTTTGCACAAAAATTGACCAATCCCAGGAAACTCCTCACCTCTGTTGCATTCTGAGGTGCACGTACCTCTGCAATAGCTTTCACCTTGGCCTCTGCAGGGTTTAGTCCTTCCCGTGTAAGTCTGTGTCCCATGAAGTCCATTTCTGACACACCGAACTGGCACTTGTTTCCATTCATGGTAAGGCCTGCCTCCTGTAGTCTAGATAGTACACGCCTCAACCGTTTGTCATGCTCTTCCTTCGTTGGTGCATGGACTATGATGTCGTCAGAACTGTTGGCAACTCCAGGAATGCCTTGAATCACTCGATGGATTTCATACTGGTAGATCTCCGAAGCTGCATTAATTCCAAATGATACAATCCACAGTGAGTCACAAATGTTGTTACATCTCGGGAGGATGGATCCAGCTCTAAATGATGATAGCACCATTTCAGATCAATTTTTGAGAATAGCTTGCTGGTAGTTAGTTCTTGAAGTATTTCCTCCACTGTTGGTATAGGGTGTCGTTCTCTAATTATAGCTTCATTGGCCATTCTCATGTCAACACAGTCTTATGTCACCCTTTGGTTTGGGCACAATTACTACGGGACTGACCCATTGTGTCGAATGTTCCACCAGTTCAATAATGTCTTGTTCAATCATTTCCTTAATTTTGGCTTCAACTTTCCCATGAAGTCCAAACGGAGTTCGGCGCATTGGTTGTGCCTTGGGTTTGACTGTTTCATCTACCGCTAGCTTCAATTGTCGACCTTTCAGCTTTCCTACTCCTTGGAAGACTGCGGGGAATTCTTGCTTCATATCCTCGTATGACTGAATTGAATTGACACAAGCTCCAATATGAAGTATTGCCATGGTTCTCCCCTCTTCTATGACCATAAACTCTGCTTCGGTGTACTTATCTCCAGCTTCAACAGTTGCAGTAAAACATCCAATGGTCTGCAATGTCTTGGTTCCTGTGTATGGATACAGTTTCTTGGAACACTTCTTTGAGGTACAGATGATCTTTTTCCTTTTCAACTTCTCCCATAAATGTCAATCAATCACATTACTGTCACTGCCTGAGTCTACAATGACCTGCACTGTCACTCCACCAACGATCACTGGGACCTTCTCATGATGTATTTCATTCAACGTAAATTGGTAACAACTCTGTTCCTCCTGGGTATCATCATCGTCACCGTCTATCTGGCAAATGGTATCTTTCTTTCCAGGATACTTTCCTTTCCCCCAGGCTTTGCCTTTGGAAGTTGTACTCTTCCTCTTCTGGTCTGCATTGGACTTGCTTTTGCACTTATTTGCAAAGTGGTCCTTACCTCCACACTTTCTGCAAACTTTGCCTTTGGCCGGGTAATATGGGTCTTTTCCAAAGTGTCCTCGGTTTCCACATCGATAACACTCCACGTCCTGTGTCGACGCATATCTTGGCTGGTTATGGCGATGTGACAGCCTCTTAATTTGCTGGCTTGAGTTGTCTTTCAGGGTCATGGTATGAAATTGCCCTTCAACAGCCTCTAATGCAGCAGCAATGGTTAAAGCATCGGTGAGTTCCAACTCACTCCCTCTTTCCAGTAGACGTCTTCTGAGTTTATCTGATCTACAGTGCTGTACGACTTGATCCAGTAATTGGTTGTCCAAATCAGCTGGCATGTAATTGCATCCAACAGCTAGCTGGCGTAGTCTCGTCACATACTGAGCAATTGTCTGGCTATCTTCTTGTCTCGTTCTCCGAAACAAATGGCGTTGAAATGTAGCATTCGGTGTCACTACATAGTGTGCATTTAATGCATCTTCCGCTTTCTGGTACTCATCCTTTCTTCCAGTATTCAAAAGTGTTTTAAATGTTTCCCGAACTGCGGGTCCAGCAGTGAAAAGAAGTAACTCCCTCCTATGCGCTTTTTGTTCAACTGTACCGGTATCTAGAAATAGGCCACGACTGTCTGCGTAGGATTCAAATTCTTCCAGCCATGCCTTCCACTTCACACTTGCAGTGCTTGCATCACCCGTTGGGTCAAAATGAGCAATTCCACTGTGTTAGAAAGTCACCGTCTGCACCAGCCATGAGGAAATATTCCAGCCTCAAAAGAACTGAGTCACAGAGAAAATTCTTATCACCTTGAAGTTGTCTGTAATCCTCTGTAATATTGTTTAGTCTTTAATTTTCTTCAAGCTTCTTTCATCCTCGTCGCCACTGTCACATTTGTGGCCCGAAATGTGAAGTTAATGAAACATTAAACACAAGTTTTATCAGGTAAACTTCTCAGTGGCTTTATTTTCCTGTTTCCTTTGTTCTCCTGCTTGTGTTCCCATACCACGTGACTTCTGGTACATCTCATACATATTCATTATCATGACAGTGTGCTCCTGATTTTTGGAAGGGAAGGTGAGCAACCACACATCATAGTCCAGGTAAGGACTAATGATGTGGGCAGGAAGGGTGCGAAGGTTCTGATAGGAGATTTTAGTGAGTTAGGAGGAAAGTTGAAGGAGAGTGCCTCCAGTGTTGCAATCTCAGGATTGCTACCTGTGGCATGTGCTAGAGAGGTGAGAAACACAAAAATAATCCATCTTAACATGTGGCTAAAATGATGGTGCATGAGGGAAGGCTTCAGGTTTCTGGGTAATTGAGTTCTCTGCCAAGGAAGGTGGGACATGTTCTGACAGGACAGTTTGCATCTGAACTGGAGGGGGTTAACATCTGTGTGGGTAGTTTTGGTAGAGCTGCTTCAAGGTGCTTAAACTAGTTTTGCTGGGGGAGGGGAACCAGAGGGTTAGAGCAGATAGAAAAGGTGGAGGATAGAGAGTTATGCAAGGACTGCATTTAAAGACAGGGTTTTACAGGAAAGAAATGTTCTTACCTGCATCTATTTCAATATGAGGAGTATTGTAGATGAGGTGGATGATCTTAGAACAAGGATTGCTATGTAGGATTATGACATTATTGATGTTAGTGATCTTGGTTGCAGGAGGGGCAGGATTGGTAGCTCAATGTTCCAGGGTTGGAGAGTGGGCAAGGGAGGAAAGGAGGAGGTGTGGTATTGCTGGTCAGGGGAAAAAAATCAGAGCTGTGCATAGATAGGGCAACACTGAGGATTCATCTACAGAGGCGATTATGGGTGGAGCTGAGGAACAGGAAGGACATGAGCATGCTAATAGGGCTGTATTATAGACAGCCCAATAGTCTGAGAACTGGAGCAACAAATCTGTAGGGAGACAGCAGACTGGTGTGTAATTAAAAAAAAAACAACACAAAATTGTGATAGCAGAAGATTTTAACTTTCTGCACATAGACTGGGATTCTCGTACAGTAAAAGGATTGGATTACAGACATAAGGAATCTTTGGTTTTCAAGGGATATTGGAGAGCTAGTTAAGAAAAGGAGGGGACTAAATGTGGTATAGGCAATAAGGTGCAAATAAGCTACTTGCAGAGTATAGAAAATGTAAGAGAATGCTTAAGAAGGAAATTAGGAAAGCAAAAATAAGACATAAAGGTACTTTGTCAGATAATGTGAAGGAAAATCAAAATGGTTTTTACAAGTATATTAAAAGTAAAAGGATAGTAAGAGACAAACTTGAACCCATAGAAAATCAGTGGTCAATTATGTGTGAAATGAGGGAAATCTTGAACATTTTTTTACATTAGTATTTATGCAGGAAACTGGTATAGTGAATAAGGATGGAAGGGAAACAAATAAGTGTCATGGAGTTAAAGGAGAAGGAGGTACTTGCTGCCTTTCAACAAATAGAGACAAGTTCCCTGGACCGGATATGATATTCATCACCACCACAAGAGAAACACGTGCTGAAATTGCAGGCAGATATATTCAAATTTTTCAGTCATGGGGGAAGCGCTGGGGGATTGGGGAGTAGCTCGTGTTGTCCTGCTGTTTAAGAAGGGCTCCAAATTAAACCAATTATAGGCCAGTGAGCCTGTTGTCAGTAGTATGTAAATTATTTGAAGGATTTCTGAGAGATAGGATATTTAGATATTTGGACCATCGTCAGCTGATTAAGGACAGTCAACATGGATTTGTGGTAGGTTGTGTTTACCCAATCTTGTAGAGTTTTTTGAGCAAGTTACCAAGAATGTTGATGAGGGAAAGGCTGTGGATGTTGTTTATATGGACTTTAGTAAAACTTTTGACAAGGTTCCACAAGAGAGGTTGGTTCAGAAGGTTATGACACTAGGTATATACATATAGAGAGGTTGCAAACTGGATTCAAAATTGGCTTAGTGGAAGAAATCAGGTGGTGGATGGTTGCTTCTCAGACTGGAGGTTTATGTCAAGTGATGTGCTTCAGGAATCTGTGCTGGGACCATTATATTTTATCTATATAGATTACCTAGATGATAACATGGTGAATTGAATCAACAAGTTTGCTGATGACACAAAGATGGGACTGTGGGGAAGATTTTTCTGAGCTTGTAGAGGGATCTGAACCAGCTGGGAAATTGAGCCAGTACATGGCTGATGGAATTTAATGCAGATAAATGTGAGGTATTACATTTTGGAAGAGTGGATTGGGGTAGGACATAAACAGTAAATGGTGGACCATTGAGGAATGCAGAGGAGTAAAGAGATCTGGGAACACATATACATTGTTCCCTGAATGTTCCATTCCAGGTAACATTGTAATGAAAGCTTTTGGCATCTTAGCCTTTATAAATCATAGTATTCATTATTAAAGTTGGAATGTTATATTGAAGTTATTCAAGTCATTGGTGAGGCCACACTTAGAATATTATTTATAGCTTTGGTTGCCCAGCAGCAGAAAAGATATCAATAAGATTGAAAGAGTCAGAAGATTTAACTAAGATGTTGGGTCTTCAGGAGTTGAGTTACCAAGAAAGATTAAACTGGTTAGGACTATACTCCTTGGAATGAAGAAGAATGATAGGAGACTGATATAGGTTTATAAGATTATGAGGGGTATAGACAGTAGATGTAAGTAGGGTGTTTCCACTTAGATTGGGGGAGATAAATACAAGAGGTCATAGTTTTAGCCTGAAAGGTATTCGGGGAAAGTTCTTCCATTCAGAGTAGGAATGTGAAATGAACTGTAACCTAATGTACGGGGGGCGTGGCAAGATGGCGTAAGGAACAGATGTGCCTTCCAGTCCTCTCCTGACTCTAACTTATTGTTTTGTCTTTGAGTGTCCGTTAAAACTTTTTTTAAAAAAGTTTATAAATAGTATGAGGTGTTGAATTAATACCTAATGGTACATTTGTTTTAAAAAAAAAGTAAAAGGAAACATCAACAGATTGTTAAAAAATTATATTTTCCGAAATTATCTGAGCCTGCTTGTTTACAAAAAGCCACGACTCAGCGTGAAATGGATCCAGGAATAGAAGTGAAGAATTTGGCCTTGGAGTTCCGTTCTGATTCCGCAAGTCTTTCTGAAGGTCATTTTCAACTGCCTTTTGAACAAAGGGCTGGCCGGATGCCAGTATTTCAAACAATGTCTACTGAGACTTTGACTGCTGAATTAGCTGGGGCGCCACCAGTTGGAGAGTTAGAGTTGTCATTTGACTGCTATACCACCAGTTATAACAGCTCTTCCAGATATTGATGTAATGAAGCTTTTAAAGGAGGTTTGGATCAAAGATAACCCTGATCATCAGCCTCCTGATACTTCTGGGGGGTCCGTGGCAGGGGCTCTTACACGGAGTCAAACTGCAAGAAAAGCTACTAAATTAAAAGAAGGGATAGAAGGTCCTCTGATTCCACAAGAACAGCAGAATCCCACCATGTCTGGATCTACTGATGTTGATATACTTTTCAAGAGTCTTGAACATAAGATATTTTCTTCAATGATGCATTTAGGTGATTCTATGAATAATCTTACTTCTAAGATTAATGCATTGGTGGATGTCAATACTCAACAGATGGCTGATTATGGAGCTTTTAAAGTCAAAACTATTGAAAGACTTGAGATGTGTGATCAAAGATTATCTGATGTACAAGATCAATTGCAAGATGTGAATAAAACAATTGAAACGTTACAGATTCAGAATAAAAAATTTAGCAAAAAAGTTTGATTATTTGGAGAACCAATCCAGACGGAATAATGTGAAAATTGTCGGCTTGCCAGAAGGCATAGAAGGGCCAGATCCAAGAAAATTTTTCACTGAATGGATTCCACAAGTGTTGGGACAAGATAAGTATCCTGAAGGTTTAATATTGGAATGAGCTCATAGAGCTTTGAGAAGGAGACCTTTTTCAGGACAGAATCCAAGACCTGTTCTGGTTCGCTGTTTAAATTACTGTGATAGAGAGACTATTTTACATATGGCTATTAGAAATGCACAGCAAAACAAATCTCCTTTGATGGTTCAGAGTAATCGTGTTTTCTTCTATCCAGATTTGAGTCAGGAAATTATGTTTCAATGATGTGAATTTAATTCTGTGAAAGAATTATTGTGGAAAAAAGGATATAAGGCAAAATTTAGATACCCTGCGGTACTGAAGATTTTTCAGGATGTATATCAACCAAAGTTCTTTGATAATCCTAAAGAAGCTATGGATTTTGCTCAGTCTTTACCAATTACGCAATTCCAGGAATGATGTAGTCCTCCACTGTCTCCAAAGAGGGCAGAGCTGCAAGAAGGGAATTTGATTTCTGGAAGAAATGGAAGAAACGGTGGTCGCAATGGCAAAGGAAACTCATTTAATAGATAAGGAATATTTGAAACTCAAACATGAATGGGTTGGGCAAGTTTTTTATACTTCGTTTAATTCTAAGGCAAAAGTTGTGGCAATTTTGGTACATAAGAATCTACCATTTTAGTTACAGAGTGAAGAGAAAAATGGTGGAAGATTATTAAAATTAAATTGTACAATCTTTAATGAGGCATGGACTTTGCTTGATGTTTATGCTCCTAATGTTGAGGATACAGCTTTTGTTGTGGATATGTCTTTATTACTTGGACAATCGAACTCTAATGTGATGATTGGGGGAGATTTGAATGTGGTGTTGGAGCCTTTATTGGTTAAGTACTCAAGAGTAATTAGGAAGTCTAAGATGGCAATCCAAGTGATTAATATGATGGCAGATTTGAATGTAATTGATATTTGTTGAAGAGTTAATCCTACAGAGAAAGATTTTTCTTTTTATTCCTCGCGACATAATTCTTTTTCTAGAATTGATTATTTTTTAATATCAGCACATTTGCAGGATAGGGTTACATCTGTGGAGTATAAGGCTAGATTGATTTCGGATGGACTTTGCTCAGTCTCTACCAATCATGCAGTTTCAGGAACGATGTAGTCCTTCAAGGTCTCCAAAGAGAGTAGAGATGTAAGGTGGGATCCAGATTTTTAAAAGAAATGGAAGCAATGGTGACCGAAGTGGTAATGTTGATTTTAAAAAAATAAATCTTTTATCTTTTGTTTTGAGAAGAGTTTAAATAGTTTAAATAATGATGATAGTTTAATGAAATGGGAGTTGGGAGAGGGAACTGGGTGGGCACTAGTTTCCAGAAGTCATCAGCTACCTGTGAGTTATCTCACACCCAATATTTTGGGGGAATTACCGCTTTGGGCCGTTTAAACAGAAGGAAGTAGTTGTGACCTCCGACCTGATTTTTTTTTTTAATTTTTGGGTTAAGAAGTGAAGGTTTTTTTTAATTTTATTTTAAAATAAATATTTTTTAAAACTCTTTTTGTTTTCTGATTGTAATTGAGAGGGAATTAGGAGGTTTTTTCTCTCCTTTTTTTCTCTTTTTTTGGGGGGGTTTCTTTTTAAGAGGATGATGTCACAGAAGATAATAAGTCAAAAATTGAGGATGTTGAATTAGATGAAGAGGAAGATGAGGGGAAAGGTGATAAGAAGAAAAAGAAGAAAATTAAGTACAAATACATTGAGGGAGAAGAGTTTAATAAAATTAAGTTAATTTCGATAGAGAATTTTGAAGATGTTATAAATGAAGAATATGGAGAATTTTATTAGAGTTTGAGCTTTTTTTTTTTCTTTTTTATATAAGGGGAGGGGAAGGGAATAAAAAGTTTATCTGTTTTTCTAAGGGATGTTTTTGTTCTCTCGATGAATTATAAAGGAAACTTGGTATTAATGGAAATTCTGCATTTATGTATTATTAATTATGATTTTTTGTATAACAGATATGTGGTTGATGTATGATAATATTTGAACTTAGTTTTAAAGTGGATTTAATTTGTTAAATACATGTATTATGTTTGATTTAAATATATGTTTAAGGGTATTTTAGTATTGATATTTTTTTGTTGTTAGTATTTTTTTTGTTGTTAACTTTTATCTTTTTTTTGTAAGTGGGGTTTTATTTTATTTACAACATTGTTAATTAAATCTTCACTCTTTATTTTGGGGGAGGTTTGGACTAATTTTAAATTAGATGATTAATGTTGTGTTATAATTATTGGGGGGGTTAATTTGTGTAGTTTAATGATGTAGTATTCTAATTTTTATTATTATTTTTATTATTTATTTAAATGTAATTTTTATTTTATTCATGTCATAAAATTGTAAATAAAGTTTATAAAATAAAAACTGTAACCTAATGTAGTGAATGTTGATTCAATCTTGACTTTCAAAAATAAATAGGATAAATACATGGATACGAGAGGTAAGAAGGGTTATGGAATGACAATAGGCCAGTGGGACTAGCTCATTTTATTGATTGGCACAGACTAGAAGGGTTGAATGGCCTTTTTTTCTGTTGGACACAAAATCAATGCTTTCAATTTCACCGAAACCGACTCATCCTCATGTAGAATTAGTCACATGCGCCCACTGTCATGTTGTGAAGAATATCAGGTTTAATGGGTTTAAAGTGAGACTAATCTGAACACAAGTATTACAATCACATACAACTTCAATTAGCCCACAGGAAACGTTGTAACATTCTGTGGTTCTATGTTGAATGGGTATTATATGTGGATTGTGGAGAAACTTGTGGCCTTGCTGCCTATCTGGAATATTGTGGATTGCAGATGTTCATGTGCCATCCCTGGCTGTAACTTATTTGGAAGTTACATCACCTCTCAATTAATGTTGAACTCTGACCACCCATTGGGGCACATCTTGCTGTTGGCTAATTTAAACCACCTATGGTCATTATTAGCCAGATGCCCAAATCAGAACTGCACAAAACATCAATGCATAGCACATTCTTTCTCTCTGCCTCATGAATGGACATCAGTCCATGCCAGGTCTACTGTGGACATAGCTGTAAGTGTCACAGGTAAGGTATGCATGACACTGAAGCTGAACCAATAGTACTGATCTGAATGTCTATAATTGTTGTTTAAGTAATATAGTACCATTTGATATTTTCCTATTTGTTCCCTGTGGGTTAATTGAAGTTGAATGTAATTATCACACTTGTGTCCAGATTCGTCTCACTGTAAAGCCACCGAACCTGATATTCCTCACAACATGACAGTGGGCACATGTGACTAATTCTACATGAGGATGAGTCGGTTTCAGTGAAATTGAGAGCATTGATTTTGTGTCCAACAGAAAAAAAAATGGCTGTAGAGGCAGTGATGTAATTTGTATACTTTCAGCCCTCACTATTTGACTGATGGGGTTACAGACTACATGAATCAAAAAGCAAAGGTTACCCTCTCCAATGTAAAATCAGAAATAGCTCCTAAATCACAGCTGTGGAAGCTTTAACTATCCTTTTGTGGTGATGATGGGTAAAGGGTACCTTACTAAGGCTCTTCCTAATCTTCTCCACAGCTTTTGTCTTGGTGATTTGTGAAAATGCTTGGCATCTCAAATCATGTGGCCCCTATGCATGCTAGTGCCAAATTGCCACTGCTCTTTTACATATGAGTCCATGTTTTTGCTTTATCTGGAGCATGTGAAACTTGAAAGATTTCCAGAGTTCAGCCCTGCACCCCATTCACAGAATGAAGTTCCAGACCATTTAGGCAGAGGTTGAACATATCGGCCTGCTTCCATGCTGAAGTACAGCTAACACTTGGACACTGCAATAAGAGTTGTGGAGGATTGTACAATGTGCACAATGCTCCCAATGGTACAAGTACATGGATGTGGGGATGGCTAATCAGTAAGTAAATACAGCACTTGTGTAGAGTTTACTGATAACACAGAACAGTAGGCATGAGATGAATTTTTTTTTGAAATAAATATACTGTAAACCTACATAGCAACGCTCACCTACGCATTGAGTGAACAGGTGCCAGCAGTCGCAGACAGGAAAGCAGCTGATAGGATTTTAGATGATGGGGTGAGCCTCATAGTGGAAGGTCACATCACTTCCACCCTGCTGGATGCTGGGGTTAAATGGAAAGGACATGGGTGTTTGAATCGCGAGTTTTTGGTCCTGATTAAAGGAGTTTGCACTGAGATGTTGTTAGACTTGGCTCATTCCTTTCCCACTCTCACTCAACACAGCCAACCTCCATTCCTCTTTGTGGCACACCGTCATAATACATCCAATTTCTCCAGCTATTCTGCATTTTGTGGTAAATTTATTTTCTGTTAGAAGATTCCATTGAATACAGAAGTGTTCTGGAAATACAGGTAGTACATTTATTAATAGTTTAGGGTGATGACTTTAAACCATCCAAACAGCACATCTGAATCCCCAAAAATAAATCGACTGAAAGGTTGCGTTTTTGATGACATGGGATTCAGGTACTGCCAATTCCTGTGGAATAAGCGTGAGCTTTCATTTTATCCAGTATATTCATCAATTTCAAGAAAGAAAGTGGGCAGGGCAGGGCAGGGCAGGGCAGGGCAAGTTATCAACGTGTGTTGATAAGTCAGTTCAATTTCCTTGAAAGGGGCAGGATCATTAGTTAACTTACTGGCAGACAGATGATGCATACATTTCTCCAATTCTGGGTATTTTACTGAGTTGCATGTATAGCTTGACAATCAATACATGACATGACTCATGAAGCACACAATTTGGATTGTTTAGTGAGATTTTCAATCCAGTTAGTACAATTCTGTTTAGATTATCTAATTGATACTGAGACAGTGTCTATTATATGAAGGAAAGTAGGCATACATTCTCATCAGGGCCTTAGGGTTTAGTACTTTTTAAAGATGTGAGTTGCCACATCGAGCACTAAAGGGCCAGTACTGTGCTGTATTGTTCTATGCCTTGAGGGACCACAGGACCTTTCTTTTCCAATTTTTTAATAATTTTAACACACAAAAAAGAAAACGTGTCCAGAATGTGAGGTTACTATTTATAAATGGATATGCATCATAAACAAACAGTAATTGATTCCCCACAGCTCTATTTTCCAATCATAAAAACAGTAGAAAGGATACATAAACTAAACAAAAAAAAAATCCAGAAGTATCCTGACACCCTAACCTAATAGTAGAAATTAGTAGTTGAAATGCCTTAAAACAGTAAAATTAAATAATAAATGTTCTGAAAGATAATAATAGTTGACATGAAGGAAAAAAAGTAATAAACTAGATTTAAAATTCATGAAAAAAAACATAAACAGGTGCCACATTATATCAAACTTAATATCTGTATCAATTATAGAACATCTAATCTTTAAATTTTAACGAGCTAAAGTCTGACACATCCACTGGACATAGGGAGGGGAATCATTTTTTTCCACCAATGCAAATTGATCTTCCAGCCATAAGCATTGTGAAAGCAACAACATGGTGATCAGATGGCAACAGGTATATAATCTTATATCACCACTCCAAATAATGCTGCAATTGGATTTGGCTGTAAACTAAGAGCTAAAATTGTAGATAGTGTTACAAATTTCTTTCCAATAAGATTTCATGGTTTTGAAAAACCAAAATAAGTGAACTAATGATGCCACCATGTTGTTATGCCTGTTCAAATGGGGTTTGCTATCTGGAACTATTTGTGCAAATTTATCTTTAAATGTGTGCCCAGTAAACAACCTTAAATTGGATGAGTGAATGATGGGCACAGATTGAGGATGCATTACCAAGTTTAAAAATCCTTTGCCCCAAATTGTCAGAAATAGTTAATTGTTAATCCAACTCCCATGCTCTTTTAATCATCAATTTGGAATTTGATGTAATTTCAATTATAATATAAATTTGACCAATTAAGCCCTTCTGGGAAGGATGTGAAAAAATTACATCAACAGTATCTGCTTCATGGGGAAATGTTATTTATGAGAGAGAGAATATTGTGAATTGTCAAATCTATATTCTTCTTGGTAATCAGAGATTGAAGTTTCATTAAAAGATGCAGGAAGGCTATCCTTACCCACAGAATCTAAAAGAACTATTTAGATGAGGAGCTATTGAATGAATGAAGGATTTTTAAAATTCTACAGGATAACCATGGGGACTTAGAATCTTTCCCAACTGAAGAGATCCAATAGCTTTGAAAATTCCTTCCGTAGAAAAGTTTGTCTAAAAAGGTACGACTCTCTGAAAATGGGAATGTTTAATTTACTCAATAGATTTTCTATGGAAATGGTATTGTCAGGAATTTTAGATTTCTACAAATCAGAATAAAATTCTATAAATACATCATTTATTTCTTTATGGTCTGTCACAAGATCCCCATCCTTAGGAATTTTTTTTGTTATTTGCCTTCTAACTGAAGCCACCTTTAACTGACTAGCCAAACTTCCCTAACTTATTGTTGTGTATATAAATCTGACCCTTTTTAATAGCCAACTTTCAATTTAGCACATTTTCTGCCAATCAATTTCCTTTAGACTGTCAACTGATTCCTTTAATTCTTTGTTAGTTCTTTTTTTTTATTATTAGATTAAGAAATAATTTGCTCTCTAAGGCAAGCTTTAAAAGTATCCCATATAGTCAGGATATTTAAACAAAAGTCATCTCTTTTATCTCAAATAAGATCAATATTTTATTTTTTTTGTGTAGTTCATAGGCGAGAACTACAGAAGAAAACAAAACTTAAGTTATTCACTGGGAAGGGGGTGTCTATAAACTTTGAGCAAAATTCGAGGTGAGGTTAAAAGAAAAGGTTGAATGGCTGAGGTACAGAAATGCTTTTTTTTTCCCCAAATTTTCAAAAGTTAAACATTCTCCCCCTACCAAACACAAAGCATTTGGTTTCAAACTAAGAAGTGGATAATTTTGTTCAGAATTATCATGAACAAGTCACAAAATTTGGTGTTTTGCAGAAGCATTATAGAGCACACATTCATATTATAACTACCTTACAACAATAAATTATCAAAAAAATAGTGCCTGAAAAATGAAGGCAGTGCCTTTGTTTCATTGATCATTCAAGAATCTAATTACAGAAGGGAAGAAGGTGTCTTTGTGTTGTTAAGTGCTTGTCTTTAGGTTCCTGTACCATTTTTCTGATGGCAGCAGAGTGAAGAGGGTGGTGGAGGTCTTTGAGGATAGAGGCTGCTTTATTAAGATGAAAACTTGTAGATGTCCTCAATGGAGTGGTCTGGTGCCTGTGATGTCACAGGCTGAGTTAACAACACTCTGGAGCTTTTTCTTGTCCTGACAGTTGGCACCTCCATACCAAACAGTGATGTAGCCAGCCAGAATACCCTTCAAGTACACCTATAAAAAGTTTTCAAGAGTCTTCAGTGAGATATCAAATCTTCCCAAACACCTCAAAATAGAGCCACTGGCGAGCCTTCATGATTGCATCAATACGGAGGCTCCAGGAAAGATCCTCTGAGATGTTGACACCCATGAATTTGAAGGTCTTGACCCTCTCCACTACTGAGTCATTGATAAGGACTGGCAGGATAAAGTAGATGGTGAATTTGGGAAAAGGGAAAACTCATGTCATATAAGAATTTTAGGCTCTGGCCCACAACATTGCTAATATATTTTACCTCCTATGGACACTGCAATCTGCTAAGTTCCTCCAGCAATTTTGTGTGTGGTTTTTCTTCTCTAATAATTTCTGACTCTCATTGCTTACTTCACTGCACCTCCGAAGGAGGTGCAAGATACAAACTAGGTGGATGGAGACACAAGGTCATCCTGTGTTGATAGAAATATCACAGTTAGCATAGTAATTACTGCAACACCTTTACAGCATGAGCATTTGGGACTAGGGTTTAAACCCCATTTTGTCTATAAGAAGTATGTGTATTCTCCCAATGTCTGTGTGGGTTTTCCCTGGGGCTCTGGTTTCTTCCCAACATTTGAAATGTACCAAGGTTGTAGCTTAATTGGGTGTAAATTGGATGACATAGACTCATGGGCAGTATATCTAATTTAAAAAAAAACGTGTGTTAAAGCAAACATAAAATGTGATTGCCAGCTTCAAATTTTCTCAATTTTAAATTGTGTCACACAATTCACACCCATAAATTAAATGATATTTTTAACTATTTAATGCACCAGTAGGGTGTTCCTGATGCAGGTTATTGCAGGAAATGTCCAACGAGTAATGATTCCTCATTTTAGGATTAGATTCATTTATTCACAAATGTGTGTATTGCTGAAGAGACTAGTCTTTGTTTTCTATTTTGAGTTTTCCACTGAAGGCCTGCACATTTATTAAGAGACATCATTATTCTTCCAATCATGGCATGGACAAAATAATCAGTTGGTTATTTTTTTTTAACATTAGATTTGTTCAGCAAGTATTTCTCTTGGTTTCAACTGTTGCAAATAATTCTGTTTTAAACAAGACTAACAAGTTTTTTTTTCCCTCAAGTTTTATCCGAGTCATTCACTTGTTTTATGATCTCACTTCTCGGATCCTCCAAAATTTATTCTACATCAGACCACAGAGGTTTTTGGTATCCAATCCCATTTCTGTATTTTGACAGAAATGTGCCCAGAAATTTGAGTTTACCTTGATTTTGCTGTACTTAATAAGTTATTTAAAAGTATTTTGTGTGGCCCATTTAGGTGCCCACACAAAGTTTGGAAACGGGGAAAAAAAACTATAAAAATATTGGTTTTCACCACAGTTGATTGAGTAAAACTGAATTTGTGCAATTCACAAATACACCTGTTTGCAGAGATCACATTTGGAACCATGATCCAAGGGAGGCCAGTTATATCTTTAAGCGATCTTTCCATGGTAGTCATGAAGTAGCTGACGTAGGTAATGAATCATGTGGGATGGAGACCATGTGCCATCATTGGGTGTTTGTTCAGAATAGGTTTGAGTTCAAAGACAATCAAGGATAGAGACATGTTATGAACCTACAGGGGTCTTTATTTATATACAGGTGAATTCACAAAAAGACTACACACTGACAGACTAACTTACACAGCACACAGGCATGGTGCACAGAAAAACGAGGATTTAACTTGTTCAGCACCCACCATCCACAGGCACAGTACACTACATAATAAATGAATGCATATAAACTAGGTCTCCAGCCTCATTCACAGGTTAGGATCCAGGACTGGCCCATTGCAGTCAACTCTCCAGAGCTGCCTGCAGTCTGCTCTTCAGGGATGGTTTGAAGGCAGCAGCAAACATAGAGAGAGAGGAACAGTGAAAATGCTGCTTTTTTTTCAATGCAGGACCCATCCACGTGACCTGCGAGGACCAATAGTGAATCAGCCTCATCTTGATAAAGGGATTTAACCTGAAATGTGAGTTATTTTTTATCTTGACCTGCTGTGTTTCTCCAGCTTTGTCTTCTTTAGCCTCACCTGTGGGCACCAGGAGGACCAATCACTCATCAGCCTCACAGGTGGGCAGATCTAACTTTGGCAAGTGAAGTGGCTTTTGACTAGGCTTCATTTGGAAAGGTCACAAGATCCTGTACAAAAACATTCCCAATAGGTTCCAGATGAAGAGCTCACATGAACCTCTACAATCCACACTGCCACCAGGTTCCAGACAGAGAAGACACATGATCCCCCACAATCCACACTACAAGGGCACCAAACAGTCCTTCCAAGTAACATTTCACTTGTGACTTTGCAGGGGTCAGTGCTCTTGATGTGGTGTGCCTTACATCGGAGAGACTGGATGCATACTGGGAGATCACTTTGTTGAGCACCTCTGCTCTGTCTGCTGCTATAACATGGATGTCTCAGTGGCAACCTATTTTAATTTTCCATTCTACTCCCTTGCAATCATGTCTCCCTATGGTCTTGTGCACTTCCAGACTGAGACCTCCTGTAAATTGGATGAATGACACCTCATCTGACTGGGCACCCTCCAAATGGATGGCATTAATGTCGATTTCTCTTGGTTTCATTCAAATTTCCCCCCCCCCACCCCCTTCTTCCCCATCGTCTCTCCATTGCCTATCTCCTTTCTCACAGACATGATAAATTCTATCTAGTCCCTTATCACATCCAATGAACACGATTTGTTGCTTTGGATTCCTCCCCCATTGTTTGAATTCTGAGACTTTCTGTCGTATCCTGCTTCTGCCCTTTCTGATTTTTTTTCTTTGAAGGGTTCAGGCCTGAAATGTCAGCAATATATATTTTTTTTGTGAACCTAGATGCAGAATAAACCAGCTGAGTTCTTCCAGCATTTTGGAATTTTTACTACAATCACGACGACTGCACCCTATTGTGTTTCCAACATTACATCGAGTTTGGTTCCCTCTGTTCCTTTGTTATTCAGTAGAACAATTCAATTCCCATCCCAAGAGAGCCTATGCACAACTCGGTAAGGGAGGCTTTCTGCTCTTGGAGATTGGAGCAGTGAGTTTTGCTGTGAATTCTATCAAAAGGCAGCAGTAAGTGGCAGAAGACCTAATGTGATGTGTCAAACTGCTAAGCAATAAAAGTTAAGAATGAGATGCTGATGGTTTAATGTTTGGATTATTCTAATGAGCAAATTTCAAATCCCCACGTCTTCTGGAGTGCATCTAATTCCCTCTGAAATATCCCATATTTCGCTGTAACCTTTCAGAAGATTGCCGTGACAAGATAAAGAAAGCCCTGTGCATTAGTTTTGCTTGACTTTGTTATTGTTTTTATTTGGATAGCTGGCTGTGTCTTTAATTAGAATTTCAATAATTTAAATTGCTTTAAATTTAATACAATTATTTAAATTAATTTATTCAAAAAGATCTAAACAATAAATAGATTTGTTTGAACAAAACATTTCATTTAACTGTGTTGTGAGAATAATTGAATGAGCCAACCTTCACAAACAAATTAAAAATTGTAGGATACCTTTTTAAACCACCACACAATCCTGATTATTATTGGAAATTTCAAACTAAGTTATTTTTCTCTCAGAGTATCAAGCTCATTACTTTTAAATGATCTCAAGGATTTTTGATTTTTTTTTCCATATCTAGTATTCAGAATTACTATAATAATACATGGTTCAAAAGGAAACAAATTAAAAATTGCATGCATAATGGTATTTACCACCCCAATCCCTTCACTCACAGTAACCAGTATGAAAAATACAATATAGATATATACAATAAAAGAAAAGACTTGTAGAATTGCACAGAGGGATATCATTTCACACACAATTAAAGATCATGAGTGCAATTCAAAGGAGATTCTTGCAAATCCAAAGCATAGGAAAGACACTTTTACAAATTTAAACCTAATATTTGGGTGCACGGTTACCAAATTGGAAGGAAAATAGCATATTTATTTCTCAAACTGTATGTAATGTTTTTTTTCCCCAAAGGAATACAGCTTGGAATCTTTGCATTCCATCCTGCCATACCTAGATATAGATCTGATTTCCAAGTAACTGCAAAACATTTCCTTGCCACTGCTAAAGCAACTTTAACAAATTTCAGTTAATATTTTGACAAATTTAATTTAGGCCTTGTTCCTTCAATATTTTCTAGTAGAAATAAATCTGGGTTTTGTGGAAATACAACACCTGTAACATGTTCCCAAAAGTCCCTAAATCCACCCAAAAAGGACAAGACCAAGTGGAATGCAAAAAAAGTTACTACATCTTCACCACATTTAAAACATGTATCTGATCAATTTGACATCACTCTATTCAATTTCTGTGTTGTAAGATATAACTGATGTAGAAAATTATAGAGAACTAATCTATGCCTTGCTTTAATAGTATTAGTCACACAATACCTACACATCTGCCCATCTTTGTTCAGCAATTACAATTTATAAATCTAGTTCCTACCTCCATCTGGATTTATGAAGTCCATACTTAGGAGGTCCTGCTTGTAAGAAAAAAAGTATATCATAGATGTAAATTTCTCAATTCCTCTCCTAATAAGTTCTACTTCAGTACAACAAGATAACTCTCAAATATGCTCTTAATTGAAAATAACAAAAAAAAAGTTTTGAGTAATTCCATATTTATTTCTTAATTGCTTAAATGACATTGATTGATCTCTTTCATAATAATCTTCAACATTTTTAATCTTCTTATGAAACCAAATATCCAAAAATTGAAAATGATAAGAGAACTTTGTATCAAAGGCATTTTTCATGATATATGTAGTCTTACTCCAATTTCATTGTTTATTTTATTATAAATATTAATCAAATGCTTCAAAGATGGTGTTTCATTATCACCAACCATTTTTTTCATCCCATTTATATATCATTTCTTCTGCTTTTCACTCCTATTTTGTTCAGTTTTATTTTAACCCATGCTGGAGTTTTCTTCTCTTTCAAGAAAAGATCCGAAAAATCCTATTTGTGCTGCTCAGTAATATTTTTGAAATTAGTCAGCTGAAAGCTTCCCAATTCAGATTTGCATATTAACTTCTCTATAGAAACTCATGATATTTTACCTCTCCAAAGGAACTTCCTGACATATTTATTCAATTATTGAAAAAAACGTTTGAGGTATTGAAATAGATAATGTATTTTTTTTAAAAGGTATTGTAATCTTGGAAAAATATTTATCTTAATACAATTAACCCTTCCCACTAAAGTTATAGTTAAATTAATTATTTAAAATATCCTCCTCTATCTTTTATAAGTAATGATAAATAATACATTTTTTTCAGATTATTTTCTGTACAAATGCCTAAATATTTAATACTCACTTTTGGCCATTTAAAATGGGTGTCTCTTTGGCATTGAGTATAATCACCTTCAATTAATGTCATAATTTCACCTTTATCCCCAATTTATTTTATAACCTGAAACTCAATTTTACAAAACCCACCTAATCCACATTTATTAATTTAGGCAACAATTTATTCATTCTATTTGCCAAAAAAATTGCCACAATTTTATAAATCCACATTTAATAATGATATAATTCTGTAAGATGAAGGCTTTAAAAGGTTTCTATCTCTTTTAGAAATCACTGTAATTATTGCTATTGAAAATATTCTGGAAGAGAATCGGTCTGCAAAGCTTGATCTAGTACTTCCATAAAAAAATAGGAAATAATAAACCTTCAAAATCTTTATAAAATTCAGATGGGAATCCATCTTCTCCTGGAGACTTATTACTTGTAGTGAGCTCATAGCTTCCCTCACCTCTACTCTGAGTCAAAGGAGCATTCAGTTCAATTCATCTTCCAAACTTAATCTAGGCAAAATTACCTGTGATAAATAACTATCTATTTATTTATTTTTTGTCTTTTAAAGGTTGAGCTATATAATGAATAAAAATTCTTAAATGATTCATTTATAAGCTTGAAGAAATAAATAATAACATTAGTATTGTTTTTAATTGTATTAATTATTCTCGAGATCTGTTCTGCTTTTAATTGCCAAGCAAGTACTTTGTGATCTCTCACGTAATCCATAATGTCTTGTTTTGTTCTTGTAATGTTTTTTTCTGTTCTGTAAATTTGTAATGTCATATAGATTTTTTATTAATCAATTGCTATTTTTGTCTTCAGCATCCTGTATTTGAAGATCCTTTGCTGAACTGATATTTCTCTTTCTAACTGCTTAATCTCTCTCTTATATTCTCTTTTTTTATTTTTAAAAATAAAGGTTGTAATTTGACCTCTTAAATATGCTTTGAAGGCATCCCATATAATAAACTTATAATTTAGAGAGTTCCAATTTGTATTACAAAATATTTGAATTTGTCTTCTAAGAAATTCACAAAAAATATTTTCAATAATAAATAATTCAATCTCCAATTATAAATCGTTTTCTCCTTATCAGGCATTTTCATTGTTATTAGTAAAAGTGAATGATCAGATAAAATCCTTGCTTTATAATCAGCTTCAAGAATCCTAGCTTGCTATTGTGCTGAGATCAAAAGTTAATCAATTCTAGAATAAAAATCATACCTACTTTAATAAATTGAATAATCTTTCTCTCGATAATGAATTTTCCTGCTTGTATCTATTAAATTCAATCTTTCATTAAAACCAATTTAGCTTTTGTTACTTTTGTTAGATAGATCTACTGGAGTCGCGATGAGAACAAAGGATCTAAACAAAAATTGAAATCACCTCCTATTAAAATATTATCATGTGTTTCTGCTAAATTAAGAAATGTTTCTTTAATAAATGCCTCCTCATCAATCTTTGAAGCATAAAATGTAACCAATCCTCTTCTGTGATCTCCTAGGCAAATCTAAATGTCATATGTCAGTATTCATCTCCTCCAGCAATCCAAATAGAAAAGAGAAATAAACATTCAAAAAATATTTAATCCCACACTTAAAACCATATTTGCCTAAAAGAAAACCCTCCCCGTAAGTGTTGTCTAAAAATACAAAGCTACCTCAATTCTTTTTACAGTTTGTGACTGAGGTCACAAAAATGCACACAAACTTACAGTGATCAGCACCTCCCTCTCTCCCCAATTCCCCTGGTATATTGAACACAAAAACTTTAATTATTTAGTTGTCCACAACTAAAATAATCTCCCAGAAATCAAGAAGGAAGAAGAGGAAAAAAGAATAATTCTTATTTAATTTCTTTCATCTTACAAACTTCCTCTTTTCCAATAATAATGAAACAGGAAAAATAGGAAATAGTTCATCATATCAGAGATGCAGTATCTTGAGACTGCACTCAAGGGAACATCCCCAACAAAGACTTCTGCTTGAGCAAAGATGGAAAATAATCTATTTTGGTCTCCAGGTATATAAAAAAAAAAAATCTTAAGTTGCAGGGTAATGTAGAACAAATGTATAACTTTTATCAAAAAGAGCTTTCTTAGCTGTGTTGAATTCTTTCCTGCTCTTCAGTAGATCTTCACTCAGGTCAGGATAGAATAAAATTCTGTTTCCATCACTTTGAAGTGGGCCTTGCCATTCCCTTGCCCCTTTGACTGCAAGACTTAAAAACCTTCAATCTTAATAACATAGAAACTTAATTAATATAGATGAGTGTCTCTGGTTTGGAAGTAGTTCTGGTTTCCGAGCTCTGAATACTTTCAATTGGATTTTCAAAATGTTGCTCTCCCAAAACTTCACGAATCCACTCATGAAAAAAATGAATTGCATCTGAACCTTCTTTTCCTTCTGGAAAGCCTTCTATTTTAATATTATTCCATCCACTTCCTCCAAAATATTTTGATTTACTGTAATTAAACCAGTGATTGTACTTTCCACAATCGTTACCCTGTTTTCAACATGTTCCATATCTTTTTGTATTCTTGTAATTTTCTCATCCATTTTCTCCAATTTTTTCTTCATTTTACTCCCAATCGCTAACACTCCCAATCGCTAACACTCCCAATCGCTAACACTCCCAATCGCTAACACTCCCAATCGCTAACACTCCCAATCGCTAACACTCCCAATCGCTAACACTCCCAATCGCTAACACTCCCAATCGCTAACACTCCCAATCGCTAACACTCCCAATCGCTAACACTCCCAATCGCTAACACTCCCAATCGCTAACACTCCCAATCGCTAACACTCCCAATCGCTAACACTCCCAATCGCTAACACTCCCAATCGCTAACACTCCCAATCGCTAACACTCCCAATCGCTAACACTCCCAATCGCTAACACTCCCAATCGCTAACACTCCCAATCGCTAACACTCCCAATCGCTAACACTCCCAATCGCTAACACTCCCAATCGCTAACACTCCCAATCGCTAACACTCCCAATCGCTAACACTCCCAATCGCTAACACTCCCAATCGCTAACACTCCCAATCGCTAACACTCCCAATCGCTAACACTCCCAATCGCTAACACTCCCAATCGCTAACACTCCCAATCGTTTCCCCTTTCACTGCTGCTTTCATTTCTGCTTTCATTCTTTTAATTTCTGCCTTCAATCCTCCTTTCCTGGCTTTAAGTGAATCCATTATAGTTGTAGTTAAGTCTTCTACTTTAGGCTATGAAATAGTTTTAACTTTAATTACCTCTTCCTGTTGTTCTTCTTTGGTTACCTAACCTGTCTCCTGCTGCAGTTGAGGTCCCTGACTTCTCTATACTTTGTAGTCCTACTCCCAGAAATGCTTTGTTTTTAAACCACAGCTCATGCGCAGTTCAGGTCCACGTTCTTTAATGCCATCTCAGTTGTGGATAGGTGACGTCAGTAGAGAGCTCTTCAAGATGATCATTCAGTTGGAGAGCAGACTGAGTACTAGCCCCTGCCTCATTAAGTTAGGCCTCAGATCTCCTCTTCTCATCGGGTTCCACATCCAGCTGTAGGTAATTTATTTTTTTATGAGGCATTTTTAATGCAAAGTAGAAGTATTAAAAAAATATTGTAAAGGTACAATTAGTTTAAAACTTTATTAATTTAAACTTTAAAATAAATTAACCAAGGGAGTCAAGTCCTTGCATATAGATCCTACAGCATTATGTGGCATCCCCCAAATGATCTCAGGGTTGATCTTTTTTTAAACAAAAAAAACTTTCACATTTAAGACTTTGATGATCTAAGATGGTAGTTTTCAAACTTTTTCTTTCCACTCATGTATCACTTTAAGTAACGCCTATGCCATAGGTGCTCTGTGATTAAGGGAAAAATGGTTAAGAACCCACTGTTCTAGTCCTAATTGTGATTGAAATATTTTATTTTCAAAATGTATTTATTGAGTTTAACATAACAATTCATATAAAAGATTAATAAAGCAAGGCAAAATAATAACATACATAACAAAATTAAACACCATATAACAAATTTTAATTCCATCTTTTATTATTAAATATAATTGTCTATTAAAATGATTAAAGGTATAAATCACTTAAATACTATTATAAAAAAAATACATTATACCTTAATAAAATCTAAAAAAAAATATTTAGGATAGTCAAACCCCATAAATTCACTTATATAATTTTTTAAAAACTCAAATATTTTGCTTGAGAAAAATGCCATTGGCCCATTTCCTTTGGAGTTATGAAACCATGAACATAAGTCAATTAGGTACCATTAAAACTGTGGTTTTCAAACTTTTTTTTATTTTCATCCACATACCACCCAATCACAGAGCCCCTATGTTGTAGGGAATGCTTAGTGGTATGTGAGTGGGGATAAAAAGGTTGAGAACCCTATTCTAACTGTACAAATTGAACCAACCTGACAGTATTATCACTGCTACCTTTTCCAGAGCAACAGAGCTCTAATATATTTGTCTAGTTAATGCTAATGAATACCTTCAAATGTGAATTGTGAGTTGAATTTTATCAAAGATAAATGAAGGCACATTATAATTAATGGCTATCTTTGTGTTGCTTAATTCAATGGCTCACTGGGGCAAAAAGGTTGATTACAACTGCTTGGAAATGGGAATTTGATCAACACATCTACTCCCCTCTTGTTGCATCAACAGATCCGATTAATTTTTAGTTGACCATTCCCCACTTTTTATTCGTCTCAGTTGAATTTTTAATGAGTGTAATGACATTTTTTTCCCTGGAAGAATATTTATTTTCTGGTAGATAAATATCAATCACATTGTGACCACTGGAGGAAGATTTACATTTGCTAAATTAATTGGAGCTGTAATAATATTCGAGAGAGCAGGTTTGTAAATTTGCAAGCCAAAGTCAACAAAAGAAGTTATCCAATTGCAATGACAACATCAAATGCATGAGCCAAGCAGTTAACTATCAATATCATCAATAAATCACCATGGTATGCATCAATAGGATCTTTGTTTTTTTGTTGTAATACAAAAGGCAATCGTCCATTTACAATATAGGTACACAATCCCTTATCTGAAAACCTTGGGGGACAGTGTATTCCGGATTTTTCCAGATTTCAGAACAAAAGCCAGCTTCCTTAGATTTAAGCCCACCCGAATTGTGCTGCTGTAGCCACCGCTTTCAGCTGCGCTGCCATCTCTCCCCCTCTCCCCCTCTCCCTCTCCCCCTCTCCCCCTCTCCCCCTCTCCCCCTCTCCCCCTCTCCCCCTCTCCCCCTCTCCCCCTCTCCCCCTCTCCCCCTCTCCCCCTCTCCCCCTCTGAATATTGTTGACTATCTCGAGGTTCTTTACATAAAAGAAACTTTGTACATTCACACCTGTGTACTATCCCATCCATTCTATCCTCTCCATACCCTTCAACTCTCCTATTTCCATTGAGCTTTTTTTGAATACATTATTTTTTTTAATATACAATGTATAAATCCCCCCCCCTTCCATTGATCTTAATATCAATCTCAATCTATGTGCTCTTCCATATCCAACTTCCAACGCTTACACTCATCATTTTTCTTAGACAATGGCGGCCATGGCTTTTGTATTACATAACCTCTGGAATTTTCTTCAGAACTACATCTATCTGTCTTCTTCATACCACACCACCCATCACACACTCTATTCCTGATGCTGCCATCAGCAAAGAGGTACAGGTACCACAAGACTTGCACCACCCGGTTCAGGAACACCTACTACACCTCCACTATCAGATTTTTCAACGACAAACTCAGGGACTCATTTAATAACTCTTGTGCACTTTATTGATTTTTTAAAATAAATTCTCTATTGTACAGTCAACTTGTTTACATTTGTTACCTGTTTACATTTCTTTATTTGTTTACATTTGTATTTTTTTTAAACATTACCTATAAGTTGTAATTCTGCCTCACCTGCAGGATAAAAGAATTTCAGGGTTGTATGTGATTATTGTCAGAGTATATAGTCTGACAATAAATCTGAAATAAGAAATATGAAATCTCAGAGCTTTCTGAAAGTTGTGTCTTTGACCAATTATCTGTTCTAATGCCTCAATACAAAGTTGTGTATTGGGTTTAAAACTTCAATGAAGTTGTTCTGAGCATTCTGCTAATTAACGCTGTTATTATAGGGATGGAAATTGCTTATGTGGTTTGTTGCATCTCCATGTACAGGAAAATGGCACTAGCTGAGCATCGTAAATTTACAATGGAGGATGTCTCGTATGCTGTTAAAAGTGGTTTCCGAAAGGAAATTAATACATCAGAGTATTTTTATTAATTTGAGAGGTTTTAAAATTATAAATTTAAACATACGTCATGGTAACAGGCCATTACGGCCCATGAGTCTGTGCCACCCAATTTACATCCAATTAAGCTTTATTGCCAGTATGTTTTGAATGGTGGGAGGAAACCAAAGAACCTGGAGAAAACCCATGCAAACATACAAACTCCTGACAGACAGAGCAGGGATGGAACCTTGGTCCTGATCACTGGTGCTGTAAAGGTGTTGCGTAACTGCTACATCATCTGTATCTCCCCATGATGTGAGAAGTGCAGAAAAAACAGCATTTATTGCTCTTCCTTGACTAATCTCAAGGAAGGCAAGGATGAATTTGTTTAACTGCCACAGTTCTATGTCAGGGCATTTCCAAGTCATGATAGAAGGAGTCTTAAAAAGGACTTGCAAATATTGACACTTGGATAAGCCTACTGCCTTTGTCCTCAGAGACCGATTGCAGGTTTTGATTATTGGTGAGTAACACCAGCCATTTTGTAAATGATACAAACAATAACACATTATACTATCTATGGAAGAAATTAATGTCTGGCCTGGTGGAGGTCATTTGCTAATTGGGATCTTTGTCCCAGATAGCATAAAGTCACCAAGACATGCATGTTAAGATTAAAGTTATGCCCAGGAGATTATGGAAAGGTTTTGGGAAGTCAGGAGGGTGGTCACATTTCTTTTACACACAATTTTAATATGGCTACTTCAGATGAGTTTGCAATAAATTGAGATCCCCATTATGTTGATAATGGGAGGAGTACTGTTGAATGTCAAAAAATTGAGATTAATTTTTAAAGTGCAAATGCCATAAATCTGAGTTTAAATCTGAGGAAAGGTTGAGTATTTGAATTGAAACATTCACTCTGTTTATCTGTCCGCATATGCTGTCTGATCTCCTAAGTGTTTTCAGCATATTCTGCACATTGTTCCATGTAAGTGTGGACATATTTGTTATTAGGGAATTGTGGATGAAACTGAGCCTTTCACAATCATTCAGAAAGCCTTTCCACTCCTGATCCAATCATATAGCAGGGAAACCAGCTCTTCAGCCAAACTTGCCCATGCCAAATAGAATGAAACATCCACACTCATTCCATCTGCCTGTGTTTGACCATTGTCGATTTACACCCATTCTATCCATGTGTATTTCTTTCATTGCAACAGTACTTGCCTCGATCACTTCCAGCAGTCCTTTTCATGCATCCACCAATTTCTCTATTAAAAATATTATAGCTCCTTAGGTTCCTGTAGAATCTCTCCCCCAGCCCAACCACTTTAAACTGATATTCTCTGATTCTTGATTTTTCCCTACTATGAGCACAAGACTCTGTTCTCCTGACCTACACCTTGTATAAATTTGAACACTTTTATGAGATTACCCTTTATCCTCCTGTGCTCCAAGGAATAAAACTCTAGCCTGCTCAAACTCCCTCTTTAGCTCAGCACCCTAAGACCTGATAGCATCCTTATAAATCTTCGCTGCACCCTCCAGTTTAGAAACCTCTTTCCTGTCTCATGGTGATCAAAACTGAACATGATGCAGGAACAAAATCTTTTATCTGAAATTCTGTTAATCAAACACCTCCGAAAACCAAATATTTTCATAATTGCCTCCTGACGCCAAGTGCTGCCACAATTGCCCTTGACGTCCAGGTCCATCACAACGGTCGCCAACGTCCAGCACTGCCGCAATTGCCCCCAATGTCCAGCAGCACAGTTACTTAAAGGTACTGCTGATTATTCTGTGACAGATCATATAATCTTTTATATTGTATACAGATATGGTTTAAAGAAGATAAATTGTGGGGGTTTTTAGTGTTGGTTTCAAACACTTCACAAAACAGAGCTCTTGTAAAATGCAAGAGCTCTGCTCAAACCAGACATTCCAGACCCAGTGCCTTTGTAAAGACAATGGAAACTGCTTTGCTGAAGGACTTCACAAATAGGTGTTAATTAGACATACTGGGGTGTAATAGATTATTGTTTTGAAAGCAACAGATGAACAGACTCCAGTTTGGGTCAGGTGCTGCAATCTGTCCGGATATAGTTTGCTGTTCTAAGACCAAGTGATTTTGCAAGCAGAGAGAGACCACCAAGCAAGCTTTCTCAGAGAGAGAGAAAATTAGTTTCTGCAGTATGGTAAACTGGCAGCTTGTTTACAAAAAAAATGAAGACAAGTTGTGAGTTCTGAGTTCAGCCTGCTCAAAATCCTTCTTGTCCATACAAGAGGAAATGGCTGGTTAGAGTGTTTATCCTGAAATAAGGGAAACAAAAAGGAATTCTGTGGTGACCTGCAGAAGAAGAGGTTATCATTTGGAAAACCCTGATGGGGGTAAGTTTCTTTGGCAAGACACTGAAGTGGCTGATTGGAAGGAATCAGTTTGTGCGTTTCCAATGAGAACCTTCCTGAGTGATAACTAATTACCTTTAAACACCAGAGCTTGGTGAAAATTCATAAATGTTAAATTTGGTGCATAGTATAAGAATTGCCTGATACCAGTGAACTTGGAGGAGTGCAAAGTGAGATTGAACTGTGAATCAAAGAACTTTTCTAAACTTGTACACATTTCATACACATGCATTTAGAAGGGTGTTAAGGTATAGTGCATCTCCCGGAGTTTGCGCTGAAGATGGCTGCATGCGCAACGGAAGGCTTGTTTCTTCTCTGGACAGGACGGCTTTGTAAAGGTGAGCCTGTTGGGCAGCTCGCTTCTTTGCCAGCAGCTCCTGGATTTCCTGGCTGTTTTCGTCGAACCAGTCCTTGTTTTTCCTGGAGGAGAAGCCCAGTACCTCTTCAGTGGATTGCAGTATGGTAGTCTTCAACTGATCCCAGAGGGTATCAGGGGACAGGTCCGTGAGGCGGATTGCATCGTCGAGCTTTGCTTTGAGGTTTGCCTGGAAGTTTCCTCTCGTTTCGTCTGACTGCAGGTTTCCAACATTGAACCTCTTTCTGGGGGCTTTACTGTTCCTGGGCTTTGGCTTGAAGTGAAGGTTGAGCTTGCAGCGAACCAGCAGGTGGTCAGTGTGGCATTCCGCGCTGGGCATGACCCTGGTGTGGAGCACATCTCGTTTGTCACTTTCTCGCACCAGGATGTAGTCCAGGAGGTGCCAGTGTTTGGATCGGGGATGCATCCAGGTAGTCTTAAGGCTGTCCCTCTGCTGAAAAAAGGGTGTTTGTAATGACAAGCCGCTGTTCTGCGCAGAGCTCCAACTGGAGGCGCCCATTGTCGTTGCACTTGCCGACACCATGCTTGCCCAGGATTCCTGGCCAGGTTTCTGAGTCATTGCCGACGCGAGCGTTGAAGTCGCCAAGGATGACAACCTTGTCGGCTGTAGGGGTGCGTTGGATGAGGTTGCGCAGGTCAGTGTAGAACTTGTCCTTTTCTGTTGGTTCCGCCTGGAGGGTTGGAGCATAGACACTGATGAGGGTGATGCAACGCTTGTTTTGAAGGGGGAGTCGCATGGACATGATTCAGTCCGAGTGGCCTGTCGGAAGGTTTTCGAATTTGGAGGCAATGAAGTTCTTGACCATGAAGCCTACACCAGATAGGCGTCATTCATCCGAAGGCTTGCCAGACCAGTAGAGTGTGTAGCCCGCGCTGCGTTCTTGGAGGCTGCCTACATCTGCCAGGCGGACTTCACTGAGAGCAGCTATGTCGATGTCAAGTCTGAGGAGTTCATGTGCAATGAGGGCAGACCGACGTTCAGGTCGGTGGCTGTCAGCCTTGTCTAGCATGGTTCTGATGTTCCAGCATGCTAGCTTGAGTTTGTGAGCATCTTTTGAGGAGGAGGACGTGGAGGGGGAGGACGTGGAGGGGGAGGACGTGGAGGGGGAGGACGTGGAGGGGGAGGACGTGGAGGGGGAGGACGTGGAGGGGGAGGACGTGGAGGGGGAGGACGTGGAGGGGGAGGACGTGGAGGGGGAGGACGTGGAGGGGGAGGACGTGGAGGGGGAGGACGTGGAGGGGGAGGACGTGGAGGGGGAGGACGTGGAGGGGGAGGACGTGGAGGGGGAGGACGTGGAGGGGGAGGACGTGGAGGGGGAGGACGTGGAGGGGGAGGACGTGGAGGGGGAGGACGTGGAGGGGGAGGACGTGGAGGGGGAGGACGTGGAGGGGGAGGACGTGGAGGGGGAGGACGTGGAGGGGGAGGACGTGGAGGGGGAGGACGTGGAGGGGGAGGACGTGGAGGGGGAGGACGTGGAGGGGGAGGACGTGGAGGGGGAGGACGTGGAGGGGGAGGACGTGGAGGGGGAGGACGTGGAGGGGGAGGACGTGGAGGGGGAGGACGTGGAGGGGGAGGACGTGGAGGGGGAGGACGTGGAGGGGGAGGACGTGGAGGGGGAGGACGTGGAGGGGGAGGACGTGGAGGGGGAGGACGTGGAGGGGGAGGACGTGGAGGGGGAGGACGTGGAGGGGGAGGACGTGGAGGGGGAGGACGTGGAGGGGGAGGACGTGGAGGGGGAGGACGTGGAGGGGGAGGACGTGGAGGGGGAGGACGTGGAGGGGGAGGACGTGGACCTGTCCTTGGGCCTGCGCAAAGGAGTTTTTAGGTGGAGTGCAGTGTGCGCAGTACTGGCCCCACCCTTTACACCCATGGTTCATGTGCTGAGGCCAAGCAAGCTGGGACGTGGCAGCGAGGTCCTTGGGTCGTAGGTTTTATATTGGTTTTATAAATGAGTGGTGGACTAGCCTCGCCAAACGAACCCAGCTCAGCGCGGACATTGGTGACTTCAGGGGTTTCTACGAGGCTCTAAAGGCTGTGTACGGCCCCTCACCCCAAGTCCAAAGCCCGCTGCGCAGCTCAGACGGCAAAGTCCTCCTCAGCGACAAGATCTCCATCCTCAACCGGTGGTCAGAACACTTCCAATCTCTTTTCAGTGCCAACCGCTCAGTCCAAGATTCCGCCTTGCTCCAGCTCCCTCAACAACCCCTAAGGCTAGAGCTGGATGAGGTCCTCACCCAGGATGAGACATATAAGGCAATCGAACAACTGAAATGTGGCAAAGCAGCAGGTATGGATGGAATCCCCCCAGAGGTCTGGAAGGCTGGTGGCAAAACTCTGCATGCCAAACTGCATGAGTTTTTCAAGCTTTGTTGGGACCAAGGAAAACTGCCTCAGGACCTTCGTGATGCCACCATCATCACCCTGTACAAAAACAAAGGCGAGAAATCAGACTGCTCAAACTACAGGGGAATCACGCTGCTCTCCATTGCAGGCAAAATCTTTGCTAGGATTCTCCTAAATAGAGTAATACCTAGTGTCGCCAAGAATATTCTCCCAGAATCACAGTGCGGCTTTCGTGCAAACAGAGGAACTACTGACATGGTCTTTGCCCTCAGACAGCTCCAAGAAAAGTGCAGAGAACAAAACAAAGGACTCTACATCACCTTTGTTGACCTCACCAAAGCCTTCGACACCGTGAGCAGGAAAGGGCTTTGGCAAATATTAGAGCGCATCGGATGTCCCCCAAAGTTCCTCAACATGATTATCCAACTGCACGAAAACCAACAAGGTCGGGTCAGATACAGCAATGAGCTCTCTGAACCCTTCTCCATTAACAATGGCGTGAAGCAAGGCTGTGTTCTCGCACCAACACTCTTTTCAATCTTCTTCAGCATGATGCTGAACCAAGCCATGAAACCTCAACAATGAAGACGCTGTTTACATCCGGTACCGCACGGATGGCAGTCTCTTCAATCTGAGGCGCCTGCAAGCTCACACCAAGAAACATGAGCAACTTGTCCGTGAACTACTCTTTGCAGATGATGCTGCTTTAGTTGCCCATTCAGAGCCAGCTCTTCAGCGCTTGACGTCCTGTTTTGCGGAAACTGCCAAAATGTTTGGGCTGGAAGTCAGCCTGAAGAAAATTGAGGTCCTCCATCAGCCAGCTCCCCACCATGACTACCAGCCCCCCCACATCTCCATCGGGCACACAAAACTCAAAACGGTCAACCAGTTTACCTATCTCGGCTGCACCATTTCATCAGATGCAAGGATCGACAATGAGATAGACAACAGACTCACCAAGGCAAATAGCGCCTTTGGAAGACTACACTAAAGAGTCTGGAAAAACAACCAACTGAAAAACCTCACAAAGATAAGTGTATACAGAGCCGTTGTCATACCCACAGTCCTGTTCGGCTCCGAATCATGGGTCCTCTACCGGCATCACCTACGGCTACTAGAACGCTTCCACCAGCGTTGTCTCTGCTCCATCCTCAATATTCATTGGAGCGCTTTCATCCCTAACGTCGAAGTACTCGAGATGGCAGAGGTCGACAGCATCGAGTCCACGCTGCTGAAGATCCAGCTGCGCTGGGTGGGTCACATCTCCAGAATGGAGGACCATCGCCTTCCCAAGATCGTGTTATATGGCGAGCTCTCCACTGGCCACCGTGACAGAGGTGCACCAAAGAAAAGGTACAAGGACTGCCTAAAGAAATCTCTTGGTGCCTGCCACATTGACCACCACCAGTGGGCTGATATCGCCTCAAACCGTGCATCTTGGCGCCTCACAGTTCGGCGGGCAGCAACCTCCTTTGAAGAAGACCGCAGAGCCCACCACACTGACAAAAGGCAAAGGAGGAAAAACCCAACACCCAACCCCAACCAACCAATTTTTCGCTGCAACCGTGTCTGCCTATCCCGCATCAGACTTGTCAGCCACAAACGAGCCTGCAGCTGACGTGGACATTTACCCCCATCCTTAAATCTTCGTCCGCGAAGCCAAGCCAAAGAAGAAGAAGAAAAGAAAGAAGGTAATAGTAATAAGTTAAAGTTTGAACAAAGAAAATTAAAAACTTTTGTTTAAGTAACCATTTTATCTTGGTGAATTTCTATTGCTGCTGGGTTTTGGGGTCCACTGGGCCCATAACATTAATATCTGAAACATTCTAAAAAGTGTCTGGTTCCAAGGATTTGGGATAAAAGTTTAGGCACAGGCACTTCAAATGGGAACTCCCCAAAGTTGTACACAACTACAACATGACCTCCTAACTTCTGTACTAAATACTCTGACTTATGAAGGCAATTTAAAATTTCTCCTAGCTATTGGACTTTGTTTCTTAAAATATTTCATGATCTTACCTCAATGTTCATAAACGTTTTGCTTGGAGAAGATTGAGAATTACCAAAATGAAGCACTCTTATCCCAGCCTATCAGTGAGGGAATTGTATAGGGGAACCTCCATGACCAATTCCTATTGAGGTATGGGTCAATGACATAAATAAAGCTATGAAGGCATCTGGTTTATCTGCATTATTACCAAAGACCCTGAAAAAGTTGATCAAAAGGGGGATGTGTGATTAGCTTGGCTAAAAGCTGTTTTTGGGTGAAACCCATACATTTGATTAAATCTATCAGTAGCACATCCAAGTACATGACTACTGCAGTGATTTCTCTCAGCAGCTCTGATGTATTGCAATCTCCAGTGCATTGCATTTGATTGCAACTTTAAATGAAAAATTCTGTTTGTCACTTCAACCTGTGATCATATTTGGTTTTAGATGGATGATGTTATCGAAGATGCAATCAGTTTGAAATCAAGTTGCTTCAATTAAGATTCTTCCAGGTGCATGGAGCCATCTTCATTAATGCATAACACAGTGAGTGCAGTCATGGTATGAACAGTCCACTTTAAAGATATGAAGGCTGACAGGATGGTGGACAGAGAAGATTAACATTTTCATTATGATGTCTGTTTCTGAAGGTAGAAACAAAATAGATTCCATGTAATTCCACCTGTCTCTCTCCCCTCCTCTCCTGTATTTGGCTCCAATTATATGGGTGAATGATTGGCCCTAGTACAGTAGAAAGAGGCAGGTCAGATGAAACCTGCGGCTCCAGTGGAGTAGCTTTGTATTCAACTTTGACCCTGATGATGCTGTTAAGATCACTCAGATCTCTGTAACAGCAATGAAATTGTGCTTGTGTTGAAGGATAATATGAAATGATGCCTTCATAAACATTTCAGCAGGCCATGGAGGCTCGGTTTGTCAGCGCTTTGAGTAAGAGCCCAGACAGGCAACTCTCCACTTCATAAAGCTTGATGTTAATTTTTGTTCATCCTTTGTGGAAGCTCATGATGGCTGATAGCAGATAGAGATGCCTGATAAATATTTCTGCTCTATTCAACTAGTATCACATCAGTTTCCCCAGATTTTGTTAAAATGTAATGTCTGCCCAAAAGTTTCAAGCAAGCAACTGAACTTCTCAGATCTGACATTTTCAAAATATGGCTCTGCTACCTCAAACTGAGCAGGAGTAATTTCTGGAGTCCAATACATCTTCTCTAACTGGGTAACCTTTTTAACTGGGAGTTGAGCACTGCTGTCAAGCTCTGAAGGGGCTAACGACAACTGTGACATAGAACAGACCCAAGAGTAAGGGGCTGATATTCCACTGGCACTGGACTTCAAATACTAGAAAAGAAATGCAAAGCAGGAAGTGCTATGAGACCCAAAAAGCATCAAGAGCTGAGGGAAAGTGGGAATATGAGGAGATTTACAGGCATGTTCTGAATAACTAATCCTGGTGCTGATGGTGTTTAATAGCTTGTCATGATCACTCAGAGGGAAGAATGGCTTGCAGCAAAATTGAGCAACAAACAGTTATGTCAGCACTCCAAAGAGTGAAGGTCCCCTGGACAACTTGTGAGGCAAATAGCCTTTAAGTAGGCATTGACACATGGATATGCTCTGGACATTTTTGATGTTTCTGACAGCCTGTTAAACTTGTCCAGCAGTATGAAAGCAGTGCAGCTCAGGCCTTGCATTCAGTTCCCCTCAAAGACTGCAGTTGAACTTTATCTACATCACAGTGATGTTCAACTTTGTGTGCAGCTACAGATCTAACAGTGAGGGTGGAGAGCACCTCTCAGTCTCTGTAAGAGCACAGGCATAAGGCAGGAATTCAGCAGTGCTGAATTTGAAGATGCAACATCAGCCTATAAATTCTACTTGCTTCAATGTAAGATCAGGTATCTGACAAAACTGAGTTCCACTGTTAAGGGTACTACAGTCCTGCACAAGACTGAATATATTCCCAATACATTGCTAGCTTTGCACGAGAGATGGAGTACAATAATAACCTGGGGAGGTTTGTAGGCATGTCAGTGGAGTCAGCTGCTCTGTGCTGTGTGAAATTAAGCTTTGATGTCTTTGATGTTCCTTCAAGCCCTCCAAAAAAAGATTCTACTGTATCTTAGGCTGTCCAGAACATTACATTTCTTGGTGATACACCAGAGATTGCAGGGGCTGTAATAGAACATAGAACAATATAGCATAATACAGGCCCTTGATATTGTGCTGACCTATATATTCCTTCCTAAATCCTCCCAACCTCATAACCAATAGAAGAAATGTCGTTGGCAGAGTAGCCAAAGCTCTTTCTAATTCAGCCACAGGCCAGATAAAATGTTTATGATGATAGCTGGACTTGAAATCTTTCAGACTCCTTTCATTCTTTCAATAAATGAAGAAAACTATGGTCTTTTTCAATGTTTTTTGTGTGCAGGGGTGTTGTTCCTCCTGTCGCGTTGAAAACTAGTAAGCATTGAGCTCCATGATGTGACATTTAAAGTGGTTCTCTGTCTCTCTCTGCCCTGCAGAGCTGAACTTCATGATGGACGGAGGTGGAATAAATGAAAAGGAATTTTTCTGATCCTATTTCCTCAAACACATGTGGAATGAAGAGATTAAATATTAAAATTTTTGAATGAGAAATATTTCAACTTGAGTTAGATTTTATATATTTCTTTGCCAGTTTTTAAAAATAAATAGTTTATTTTGCTTTAAACATCATTCGGAATTCTGAAGCAACCATTCTTGACCTATTTTTGTGGCGGCTCGAGACTGAGACACTGATCGACAGGCTTTTATTCACAATGGACAAGGACATTATCCTGTGTCATGACCTGGATTTTTGGGGGAAGGGTCGAGGTATTGGAGGCTTTATACCAGGTCAAAAGAGGGAGGGGCCAAAGGTGCAGACAAAGGCCGGGGCAGAACTAGGTAATCAGGAAAACAGCAGTTCACTACAATCTCTTCTTTGCACTTGGCACTGCCATCAAATTCCTTTGCACCCTAGCATCGGAATGTATGCTTTCTCCTGGTTCTGAGCTGACCTTTCCATTCCTGAACTCAGATTGCATTGGACCACACGTGGCCACAACTTATATGTTTTCTTTGATTAATCCCACCCCCACAATTAACATTGATTTCTTTCTTTGAACATGTCAAGACTTGCCCTCTTAAGAGTGATTGACAGCCTTCAATTTCTGAAATACATCTTTCATGATGGCAGAACTCTTATATAGGAAGACACAGGTGTGCAAATGCTTAATTCCTTGATGTGGTGACTTCAATACAAGTGAAGAAGGCATTTGGTATGGTTGCCTTTGTCAACTGAAGCATTGGATTTGGGAGTTGTGGTGGTACTCCATTGGCCGACTGCAGGGGACAACCTCTGTACCTGGAGAAGAGCATGGGGAGAAAACAACATGGCCAGCTGTCAATCAGCCGACCTGAGTAGACCAAGCCCCACCCTGTTAGGTGTCAATCATCCTCCGGGATATAAGCCTGAGCCAGCCCTTCGAAGTCGCTCTCAGACCTCACAGCTGGCTCTGTGGAAGTTTATGTTAAATAAAGCCTGTTGTGCAGTCTTTTGGTTTTGTGTGTTTGCTTCTGACAGACAGCGCACCACAGAGGTTGGGATGTGATGCAACAGTTATGCAGTTGGTGGGGCCCATTTGGGTTATTTGGTACTGTTCTGGTTGCCACGCAATTAAATGTGCTTAAGCTAAAGATGGTGCAGAAATGCTTCACAGGAACATTGCCTTGACTGGAAGGTTTGAGGTTTAAAGAGAGATGAGGTAGGCTGGGAGTGTATTCCCTGGAGTGAAGACCGTGGGGTGATCTTATCAATGTTTATAAAATTGAGTTTTTGGTAGATACGCATTCTCTTCCAAGGTGGGGAGTCTAAAATTTATGACATGTTTGAGGTGAGAAGGGAAAGATGCAAAGGAGACCTGGGGACAAATTTTGCATACAGAGGGTAGTAGGTGAAGGGAATGAGCTGCTGCAGGATGTGCTAGAGGCACCTGCAATGACAATGCTAAAAAAAGAAAATTGGACGTACATGGAGAGAAAAAGCATCTGGTCATCCACTTCATCAATACCTCTCATAACCGAGTCAGTGTCAGAACATATCCAATCTGGGGGTTGGAGGAGGGGCATTAAGGTAAGCATTAACGTAACTGACATTCAAAAACTCACTCAGCGTGTGGGGGGGGGGGGGGGGACAGCAGGTGCCATAGCTGCTAGGAACCTTCTCCATGCCTCACCATCACACCTCCCTCTCCCTTCAATGTAACAGACAAACGCGCGTGCTTGTAGTGCATGGAGGTGAAACCACATGATGCTTGTGACAGTACTGCTATGGGTAAATGGGGAAGCACAATAGCTCATTTTGGGAGGGCTTGGCCTGTGAGTGCCCTCCCACCCCATGACTCCAAGCCTGCTTTCAGGTCATTCCATCATCCTCCATTTTTCCATGGTCAAAAGACCAATTTCCTCAGCCTATCCTCATAAGCCATGGACTTCTATCCAGAATGCCTCCTTATAATTCTCCTCTGCATGGTCTCTAAGCATCCACATCCTTCCTGTAGTGGAATCTAAATAAGGTCTTAGATACCTGGACTATCACCTCATAGCTCTTGACCTCAATTCCATGATTAATGAAGGTTAACAGAACATACACCTTCTTAACAACACGATCAGCCTTTGACTTTGAGCATCCCATGGAGTGAGTGCTTACCATTTTCTCAATTCGATGGCTTAAATTTTCCTTTGAAACACCAGTAGCTCGGTATGTAACACATACACACTGAGGGGCACCCAGTATATTTTAGGCTGTAAAAAAAAATGAACAATGTCTGGTCTGCCCTAACTGAGGCCTTGTGCCATATTAACACACATTAATGGATGCACCAAAATGTTAAGATACATTTTTTCTACAGTTACAGAATATTGGCAGTGGAGTAAGTTCTTTTTGAATAAAACATGTTATGAATCATTCCCTTTTCCAATAAAACAATAATGGATTCTAACTATTAAATTAGAAGTATGGAAGTGTTTATTAGCAATTATTGATTATTTTCATCAAAGTGGATATGTTTCATTAGTTGTTTGAATAGGAATAAATAGTCAAAACTTATCCATTCAATTACAATGCTTTTTCTTTCCAGTAAATGAGATCTGTTGATCATAGCAGACAGATCTGTCATAAGCTGTTTTCATCATCAGTTATCATACAACTCTAACTAAAACTAGAACACGCACGTTGCTGTTATGTTTGAAAAATATCAGGTTCGATGGGTTCACAGAGAGATGAGTCTGGAGGCATCTTACACTCCAAAGGTAACTTTATTGAACACTTGGGAGATAAACAACAGAAGCTATCAAACGATACTTAATTTCTCAACTACTAAATAACTATATAGATGTTCACATTGCACCTAAGTTAAACTCTGATACCAGTGGGCGCCTATCTTCTACATGGTACGAGGCAAAAACTATAAAGGTCCAATCTGGCATATCAGGCACAAGGGACTCCGTGGCTGCTTACACTACTACACTTTGCCAAGTGTACATACTTCATACAGGGGTTTCAAACACACTCCTGATTCCCTGTACCAGTGGGGTTGTGTTTATAAAAAATAATATATGAAAAAAATATATAAAATTTGAGGTTTATGTTGTGTTTATCAAACTATAATAGGGATACAGGGCATGTAAGAGCCAAAATGTGCATACTTACCTTGTGAGTTGGCGTTCCGGTGTCCATAGGCTGGACACAGTGATTTTGATTCCTGTGTGCATACATGTGTCACTGGTTGGAAAATG